>NW_020126851.1:0-116799 GCF_002994745.2 Rosa chinensis | reverse complement strand
GTCTGTAGACTTCGTAAATTTTCTTCTTGAAGCCTATGCTCAACATCTCATCAGATTCATCAAGAATTAGTAGTTTGATGTGTCGAGTGCGTAGACTTCCCTCTGAATCATGTCATGGACTCTACCGGGAGTTCCAGACACCACCTGAACTCCGTTTTCTAGCTTTCTGATATCCTCACCCACGCTTTTGCCTCCAATGCAGGAATGCGCTTGAATACTCATGTAGTTTCCCATTGCCAGTATCACTTTCTCTATCTGTGCCGCCAATTCCCTCGTTGGAGACAATATCAACACCTGAACCCTAGAATACATTGTAACTAATTAAACACATAACAAACAAGCCTCAACACTACCCCTAAACTTAAACGTAGATAGTAAAGTAAAATCCAATGAAACAAACTAGCTACGAGAACTTTATCAGGCTTTGAAACATGTGATGCTCTAAAATTTCCAAACGGAAAGGTCTACATGCAATAATGTGTTATTAATCCGATTGTGGTAAACTAAGTTAGCTCTGTATAGAGGTAGACTAATTTGCGGTGCAACTTAAAATTTTAAATAGTATTGTCTAGGACTGTCGTCTACCATTAACATGTACTTGAATAAAACTTGAAAAATTATAAATAATCCCTAACCCTATAGACTAGAACTAAAATCAATCAAACAAATTAGGGAACCTACTCTCTGGAGGAGGTGTCGACGGTTTGGCAAGAAGCTAGGGCAATCATGGAGGTCTTTCCAGTGCCAGATTGAGCCTGAGCTACGACGTCGCGACCATTGATTATGGGTCTGATGGCCCTTTGCTGGATGGCGGAGGGCTTCTCGAAGCCGTAGTTGTAGATGCCTCAGAGGAGCTCGTCCTTGAGGTTCATCTGATCGAAGCTCATGATCGGCTTTATATCATCTGACGGCACAAACTCCAGGTTCTCCTTCAGCACCTTGCCGCCGCCCTGAACCGGTCGGGTCATCGGAACCACGCTCACTCTCGCGGTTGCTATTGCTGCCATGTTTGGTTTGTCGAGTTGCACCGAAAATATTTAGGTTAATTTGTTAGAGTTGTTTGAGAGAGTTACCTAGTAAGTCCCTTTTATAAGGTTTGGTGTACTTTGGCGTTCCTTACCGCCCAAGCAGCCTTTACAGGTCACCAAACCTGTATTCATCTAGGAAATATGTATTTTAACCTTTTTGATCTTGGAAATATGTATTTTACCATTTCAAATTATCAAACAATTTTATAAGATTTGTTTCGTATGCATATTGCCTCCAAAGTAAGGGCTTAGCTCGATTCCGGAGCACTCCAGATCTAGACCAAGCATGAAACTCCAAAATATGGGCTTATGTACCATGCCTCCTAGATTGGTCAAAGCAACACCAAAGCTTGAGGCTAAAAATGCGGTTGCTTTCTGTACGCGTTGTACGGACAAGTAGTAACATGTATCCAAATGTGTAGCGTTGTATACATGTATAGTTATGTATTAAAACTAACCACTATATGCAACGAATTAAAAGAAAACATTGCCTTGAGAATTCAGATTAGGTTACCAATTAGTATACTAAATAATAACTCAAGGCTTGAGTTCGAGTTTCTTATTTCTGGGTTTAGGATTTTACCTAGAAATTAACAAAGTTAAACATGTGATAATAATTGAATGGAATCGCACTTATGTTTAGTCACTAATTCACTATTATATCTAGATCATATTTTCTTGGCTCAGTTACTGAGCAAGTGATCAATCACCACTGACAAGACCTAATATAGTACTCAAGAGTCCAGAGTGGCTGCTCCAGCCTATAAGGAGCCAAGCTAAGAACTTCCCTTTTTTTTTTTTTTGAAATAAGGAGCCAGGCTAAGATTTAAAAAACATATAATTGTCACACCCCTTTTTGAAGGATAATACATATTTCCCATGCAACATAGTCATATGGTATGAAAAAGGACAGAATCCTAGCTTTCTCTCTTCCAATCCCATGCACAGGTTCTTCTCAGTACTATCCACGCTCGTCTGGTGGCAGCAAGACGCCAGCGCCAATTTTAGTCGCGCTGACTTTGTGGTGTCACTGCTGGACGGGTGATGCATATAGAGAGTGCTTTGTGAATTTCGAGATAGTCTTGACTTGGAGATTGAACAAGATGGTGTTGCTGGACTCGGTCTTGCGGCTGATCTGTTGAGAATGCGGTCATGGCTTTAACGATGTGGTGGGTTTAGATATGTTTCTAGGTGTCGGTGAAGACTCGATGGCATCAGTTTCTTTGCGATGTGAGGCACTGGTCTGTGGAGATGAGGGTGGTCACGACATGTATCGACGACCATACAAGGAGTTGAAGGAGGTAGCTCTTAGTTGAGGTTGACCAGGCCATCTGTTTGGGCTTTGGGCTGGAATGTTCTTTTAGACCATTAGGATGTTGCCCTTCTAATTAGTTTAGTTTTTCTTTGCTTCTCTATTCCCTACTTTTGTAGGAAATTATGCACTTTTGTGTTTTTTTGTGTGCCTATTTACTATGTATGTTTCATAGTTCATAGGCTCGCTTTTAATAAGTGAGCACTGGATGTAATAGAGAGTGGTGCTAGCGTGCCACTTTTTTCTTACTTACCCATTATTATGTTGGTAGTAGAAGGTATTTATTCGTGTCATTCTGAGTTGAATTAAAAAAAAAAAAGGATAATACATATTTCCAAGATCAAAAAGGGTAAAATACATATTTCCTAGATGAATACAGGTTTGGTAACCTGTAAAGGCTGCTTGGGCGGTAAGGAACGCCAAAGTACACCAAACCTTATAAAAGGGACTTACTAGGTAACTCTCTCAAACAACTCTAACAAATTAACCTAAATATTTTCGGTGCAACTCGACAAACCAAACATGGCAGCAATAGCAACCGCGAGAGCGAGCGTGGTTCGGATGATCTGACTGGTTCAGGGCGGCGGCAAGGTGCTGAAGGAGAAGCTAGAGTTTGTGCCGTCAGATGATATAAAGCCGATCATCAGCTTCGATCAAATGAACCTCAAGGACGAGCTCCTCCGAGGCATCTACAACTACAGCTTCGAGAAGCCCTCCGCCATCCAGCAAAGGGCCATCAGACCCATAATCGAGGGCCGTGACGTCGTAGCTCAGGCTCAATCTGGCACTGGAAAGACCTCCATGATTGCCCTAGCTTCTTGCCAAACCGTCGACACCTCCTCCAGAGAGTAGGTTCCCTAATTTGTTTGATTGATTTTAGTTCTAGTCTATAGGGTTAGGGCTTATTTATAATTTTTCAAGATTTATTCAAGTACATGTTAATGGTAGACGACAGTCCTAGACAATACTATTTAAAATTTTAAATTGCACCGTAAATTAGTCTACCTCTATACGGAGCTAACTTAGTTTACCACAATCGGATTAATAACACATTATTGCATGTAGACCTTTCCGTTTGGAAATTTTAGAGCATCACATGTTTCAAAGCCTGATAAAGTTCTCGTAGCTAGTTTGTTTCATTGGATTTTACTTTACTATCTACGGTTAAGTTTAGGGGTAGTGTTGAGGCTTGTTTGTTATGTGTTTAATTAGTTACAATGTATTCTAGGGTTCAGGTGTTGATATTGTCTCCAACGAGGGAATTGGCGGCACAGATAGAGAAAGTGATACTGGCAATGGGAAACTACATGAGTATTCAAGCGCATTCCTGCATTGGAGGCAAAAGCGTGGGTGAGGATATCAGAAAGCTAGAAAACGAAGTTCAGGTGGTGTCTGGAACTCCCGGTAGAGTCCATGACATGATTCAGAGGGAAGTCTACGCACTCGACACATCAAACTACTAATTCTTGATGAATCTGATGAGATGTTGAGCATAGGCTTCAAGAAGAAAATTTACGAAGTCTACAGACATCTACAAGATACCCTACAAGTTTGCTTGATCTCCGCGACGCTCCCTAATGAAATTTTGGAGATGACCAACAAGTTCATGACCGATCCTATAAGGATCCTGGTTAAATGTGACGAGCTGACTTTGGAGGTAAGTTAATATACACGAGGAATAATGTTGTTTCATATTTTTGATGATGATGCATTACTATTCGAATGCAATATTGTGTACTAAATGTGTGTGGTCATGGCGCAGGGAATCAAGCAATTTTTCGTTGCAATTGAAAAAGAAGATTAGAAGTTTGATACTCTGTGCGATCTCTATGATACCCTTACGATCACACAAGCTGTTATTTTCTGCAACATAAGGCGAAAAGTGGACTGGCTTACTGAAAAGATGCGGACTAGTAACTTTTCTGTGTCTGCAACGCATGGAGACATGCCTCAGAAGGAGCGAGCTGATGCTATTATGAAAGAGTTTCAGAAAGGTCTTTCACGAGTCCTCATCACAACTGATGTTTGGGCTCTGGGCATCGATGTTCAGCAGGTTTCGCTGGTTATCAACTATGATCTTCCAAATAATCGAGAGCTATACATACATAGGATTGGTCGTTCGGGTCGGTTTGGACGAAAGGGTGCGGCAATAAACTTTGTCAAGAAAGATGATATCAGGATCCTAAGAGACATTGAACAATACACAGATTGACGAGATGCCCATGAATGCGGCTGATTTACTATGAGCTAGAGGTTGCGAGCAGTAGGCCAGCAGCAGATAATAGTGAAATTTTATTATATTTATCTTTTATGTTGACATGACACGTACGTCAAAGCCCATTTGTTTTTGACGACCTTGTGTGCATTTTTTATTGTCTAAGTTGATTATACTTTGATGATTTTGCTAAGCCTGCAAATGATACCAATATTTATAGGTCCTAACTAGCTATTTGGATGCCACTAATTTGTATTGAATGGAAACCAAACCATCATATATCCCCCTACTCTAATTAAGTGGATGATAAGTGAATGATGAATTTCTAATATAAATTGATAAGGATAGAGAAACACAATCATATCCCTTTCTGACTTAAAAAAATTTTGAGAAAGAAAGAAGCATTATATTCCATAAAATACGGTTACATAAAGCGGGAACAGCCGGTGATGGACATAAAATCCCCACACCTCTCCCAAAGAGCAACCTCAGTTACGGGTCCGTCATCTGCGATGACATCCATGAGTCAAGCAGGCCCAATCCCTAACCAACCTAATCGCCTTCAACTCGGGCTACAACATAAGACGACTTCCGAGAGTCACCTCTACCAAGCAAATTACCTTAATTTTACTCAAACTGGTCGATTTATTACGAAAGGTCATCCGAAACTAATCAAACATAACTCATACAAGAATCAAAACTTATACTTAGAAAGCCACAAACAAAACTCTTTACCCAAAAATACAATTGGATTATTATTCTTCTTCCTCCAAAAAAAAAAAAAAAATTTGAGAGAATGCAAAACATACCATGTGAAAGCCACTGCTCACGGCGAACATCAAGCTTGCTCTGCTTCAATGTCGCTAACCGGTTCGTCTGAGAAACATAACCAAATCAAAGTAAGAACATAATTCAATTCCCAAAATATATAATCGTTTAACGTAAAATTTCACAAATTAGCCAATCCATAATTCAAAAATTCAATCTTCAATCTTCGCTTCCATTTCCCGCAACATTTTCTCACACATGCACACACATGCAACCACAGAAATAAGGGAAAGAAAATTGAGAGGGCTTACCCTCTTCTTCTTGGCCAGGTCTTTGGGGAAAACAGGAGAGCAGGAAGAGATAGAATCCATTGTGATATGTGATTGAGAAAAACCCCCCAAGTTGTTGGGAGAAGAAAACCCAGATAGAAAAAGAAGAGGGATTTGGGATTCGGGGAAAAATTGAAAGAGAGAAAAATGGGCAGAGATAGGGAGGGAGTGGATGTCACGAATGCCCCCGTGCTTTGCGTTTCTCTCTCTCTCTCTCTCTCTCTCTCTCTCTCTCTCTCCTCTTTTTTAACTAGATTTTCTTCCCAACACTACACACACTCCTCTGCCCGCCGGTTTTATTACCATAATGCCCCTGGGATGTCTCGGATTTGCTCTTGTCATGGGATTTTTCAAAAAAAATTGAGATTTTATGGTCACTTTATTTTTGGATTTAATAGTAATGATGGAGATTAAATAAAGAGGTATGCACCGGTGGCAAAGCAGAAAAGTCTAGTGTTCAAGATCACTTCTCTTTTAACATTAGTTTTTTTTTTTTTTTTGAGTGAGACGGAGTTTTAATGCATAGCAGAACTCGTCTTAATTAGGAGAACTCTCTTTATTCAATACATCAATAATAAAAGCAAGAGTAATACTACTTTAAATAAAACTTTGTGAATTAGAAAGACCATAATGAGATTTTGATAAGTATGAATCAAATAAGAATCTGAGATCCCATGAAGATCCAAGGAGATGTAAACATACACGATGCATTAGGAAGAAGTACGGCAAATGACCACCTACTTTGTTGTTTTTGCGAGTGTTAAAGAATCAGTCAGTCTCAACTATAAGTGTAAAGAGCCCATAAATTTATTAGTTGGTCAACTAATTAACAGCAGCTACAATCAGAATATTAAAAGCTTTAGCAATTAGCACTGCACAATTTTGCACCGATCATTCTTGAAGTAGAATAATTAGAACATTTGGAGAAAATTTAAATCCATTTCAAATGCATGTAACAATAGTTAATTTTCAAGTTGCGAATGGCATTTCTGTAAAACCAAATACGGTTAATGTAGCGGAGCTGAAGCCTCTCAAAGTCTCAAGTGGAGTGAGAAAGTTAGGCATGGCTAAGAGTGGATCCTAAATCGAGGAGTCCGTTTCCCTTTTGCATATACGAGGACACGTCATGGCCCCACGTGTTTGGTTCAATCTATCGTAACCACATCACAGACTTATTGTCCACCCAGATTTAACTAACATTGTTAAAAACTGAAAGTGAAAAAAAAAAAAAAAATACCTGTATCCTGGCAAAATAGATATCAACACGAAGGATCAAAATTACCACGAACCACAGATTTTTCCAAAGCAGAACAATATATTATTAAATGAAGAACTGAGTAGAGTTGTAAGCTACTAATGTTACAATACTGTTACACTATTTTACATTGGAACTTAAATAACCTGATATGCAAAAACAACTTTCTCGTGCAAAAAGAATAGTGATGCAGAAATGCCTGCAAATTTTGCTGGGTATGAAGCTGACTTGTATATAAAGGTACGAGCACTTTGGGGTCGTTAAAACTCGGGGCTTTTCTGCTATCTCACCAATGTCTGTTACACTTGGTGTGTTTATGAAAGGTCCTATCTACGACAAGATCAACAACAGTACCTTTTCTACGGAATTATCATACACCAACTTTATATACACAACAATGAGCCATAGGCCACTCTTCTGACCACAACAAGCTACATGTCCAGGCCATTCTCTTTCTCCAGTCTGTCGGAAATCAAGTAGATGTCACCTCAAGGAAGTCTTTTTTGTTTCACTGCAACTATGGCTTCTACAGACGAAAAGCCAGGGGTTAGATCTCACTCCGACCAAGTATAGCATATGAAAGATAATGAAAGATATTTTCTACAAGAGTTTCAACAACATCTTTCTTGAGTCTACCTTGAGCGTCCAATCTCAAAGGAATTCTAAGCTATTATGAGACGGACAAGAATTTGTGGAACCGCTGTACCCTCGTCTGATCACAATATGGTGATCTGGACTCTTTCTCCTTTTCCTTCTCATACGGAAGAAGTAATCTTCTGTGTCGAGAACATAAGAGATCTGCCACATGATACTTTGATGAATAGAGCTCCGTGGGAACATAACATGCATGTAAATGTACAGATATTATTTTCGCAGCTGTGCTTACATTATCCCCCCCCCCCCCAAAAGGAAAATAAAAGAAAATAAATAAATAAGGTTAATGGTTTTCTTTCAGTTACACTTCCTTTTACTCTTGAAGACAGAGAGATCCCTTAGTACTGCTGGTTGCCTTATTATAGACCATGACTTTTTAGTTTGATCATATATAAAGAGAGCATCTTAAAAGGTCCGACTGGATGACCATGAAAAGAACATGAAAATATGCTTTCATATGAGAAGTCCTTTCCAAAACACTTGCCAATTGATTGTTTGTATTGTCAACAAGCGAAGGGTGATAAGTAATTTAACGAGCATGCAAAGGCAAGAGATGAGATACCTTGGATGAGTTGCAAGCTATTTTACACTCCAACCCATTGACTAATTGAACATCCTCCATGGCATTGGAAAACGCAGTGGATTCATCTTGCCCTGCATATTTGCGCTTGTTTCTGGAAAAGGGTACAACAGAAAGGTATAATGATATGAGCAAGAGAAAAAATAGGAACTACATCAGTTAAAATACTTCATTTACTAGTTTACTACTATGTTTCTTCAAAGAAGTATAATAATTTCAAGCATGTATCAAATCTTCTTGCTATCCATATAAGATGAGAACCATTAAAGAATGGAAATTAAAAATTAAAAAAAAAAAAAAAAAAACCACAATTAAGACAGAGAAATAGGGTCCTAAACAATATTAAATAAGATACTAAGTGCCTAGACACCTAATGTTACCCTCTAATACAGTGTAAAATCTGAAGAGCACATTATCACCTCGTAATTCCATGTGGCTCCTTTTTGCCAGGATAAAGTGACAGGAAATCATTGTGCAGATAAGATGAAAAATTAGGTTCCATAGAAACTGCCGACGCCTCAGGCTTTTCACTCACGCTGTCCATCAGCTGGATGGACAGCCGGGAGGGTGCAGAGAACTACAAAGAGAAGTCAAAGAAAATATATCATCAAATCTGACAGAAAAGCAAATTTAGGGTTTCGGGGTTTGGGAAGACAAGTGTTGGATGACTTACGAATTCCAATCTGTAAATGTTCTCGTGAACAAGGACACGTGTGTTTTCAAAATAGACAGAATCAATTAGCTTCCCTTTTTTCCGAGACTTTTCATATTCATATAACTGAAGAAGCTTATTGTCCATCTCATCAGTTGCAACCGTTTGAAGCTGCATAAAGAACCCCAATTCAGAACACTGGCAGAAAAAGGAGAGAGGAGGAGGGGGGGGGGGAACAGAAGGAGGGAGAGAGGGGGGCGGCCACACAGAGACCACGCACACACAGAGAGCATAGAAAACCAAGTGAGGATACCTGTTTAACAAATTTATATATTAACTTGTCCAATGTGAATAAGATGTACGACTGATTTCCAATAATAGCTCGGCACTCATCCTCAAATTTTGCATTATCTGCAGATCCATCAAGCAAGTTGTACAGTGCACTCATAAACCTGCACAGTAAGTAAGAGAATAAATCACCCAAGATAAAAATGTTTTGAGCAGTTGTCACAATTACAATCTATATACAAGATCATAGTTGATGTGCAAATACCTGCCATAAAGATCTGGAGGGTTGCCATCCTTGGAAGTTCTCCACTTAGTTTCTGCTCCTACTGAATTTGATTTTGCAGATAAAATCCTTTCGTATAAAATCTGGCAAATTCAAAGAAATCCAGCTATAAGTATATCTCTAGCACTATATACAGAAATGAACTTGATGCAAAAAATTAAAAAAAGAAAAGAAAAGCATATACTTACTTGATGAAGCCTATAGAGCACATAGAAGTTATCATTTCCATAAAAAACACGAGAGTCTTTCTTTTCGTCAACTAAACGTACCGATACATGCTTTGCAAGAGGCTTCACAGACATAAGAAAACGTTCTGGCAATTGCAAAGAACAGCCATCTCCAACAAGGTGCCCATCAGCCATCCCTTCAGCCTCTCCTTCACTCTCAGCCTTACCATCAACGTCGTCATGTTCAGCATCCTTCTCCTCTCCATGCTCTTCTCGGGAACACTCATCACCAGCTGTCTCACTGCCAGAGGCATCTTCACCTGCCTCAGAAACATTTTCACTGTTTTCATCATCAGCGTCTGCATCATTTTCCCCAGCATCCTGAGAGCAAATTTCTTCCCCGTTTCCAGATTGATATTGCCTTTCAACACCATGGTTTTCCTTAGGCAAAGCCAGCACCCCAGCGTCTCCAGAGACAACGAAGTTATCCTCCCCATAATCACCGACAGGTGATAATTCACCTTATTCCTTCTCAATTTTAGAGGGCCCAACAGATTCTTCATGACGACTGTTGACTTTAGTGCTTTCTGTAATCACCCCATTACCAAATGAAGCAGGTTTTACAATATCACCACCCTGAAGCACCAAAATGAATATCAGTACCTAATAAAAACCAATTGATGATATCAACTAAACTCAGTCAAAGATGCCAATACTCAAGAATCATACCTCTGATGAAGGAACAGCAGTGTCAGTATTAGTTTTCTTTGACTGCTCATTTTCACTAATGGAGTCGTAGGGTCTTGAGGTAGTTGCAACAGACCCTTAAATTAAAAACAAACTCAGAATTTCAGTATTATTGCAACTCCAGAGAGAAATATATCAAAGCATGGGTGGCTCAAGAACAAACAGAAACCAAAACTTAAGAAGCAGGGATAAAAGGAACGAAATACAGACCTGATGTCACTTCCAAGCTGATTCTTCCATGGTTATTTTCTCCTCCAACTGCAAATGATGCATTGGAATTGCCTACTCGATCAATGGAGTCAACCGGTTTACTTGACCCATGCATTTTATCAGGGATACTCATATTCTTTTGTTCTATGACTTCTTTCTCTACCCAAATGTTATTACAGATTGAATCATCCCTGCAGGCATTATCTGCGTCGCAACTGCCATCTTCTTTGGCTAAGGTATCCCCATTAGCCAAACTATTCCTAGAACTTGCCCCATCTGCTAAAGCATTTTCATCTTCATTACCCCCAGATTTAGGCTGCTTAAAATTTACCATGGTAGTCTCACCACCAGGACTTCCATCACTTTCTCCATTGCTTGATACAGTACAATTCATAGGCCCCTTCCTAGCTTTGTCCACATCTTCATCATCCTCTGAACCATGAGGCCGAGAAGGAATACCCAACATTGGCTCCAAAAAGGTAGTATAAAGTCTCATAGCCTTATTCAACTGTTCTTTCGTCGAGCTAAGCTCTTCACATGAATATTCGACAAGTTTATACAAGTCCTCATGAATGCTGATATCAAGGTATTCATACTCCAGATGTGGAACTATAGATTGCCTGTTTCCAGCAGCAACAGCCAGAAGAATATCGTCCTCTATCTGTTTTTTCTCTTTTAGTTCCTTGATCTCAGCCACCAAATCTATTCATAAAGGGGAGTAGAATTTAAATGAAGGAGAAATTATAAACAAATATCAAAAAGATAAGAGCTCAAGAAAGATAAAAAGATTAAATATGCAGCTGACCATAACATTCAAAGTTAAAGAACTTACATTTGCTGCTCAAGTTCTTTGAATCTTGTTGCTTGAAATAAAAGCTTCGGTGATCGAGTGATTTGTAATGGTTTTTGGCATATATATCAGCCCAAACCTTAATGATCAGAAGGACTTCATTAGACCTCTTTAATTTGCAGCAAAAGCACTGACATCAAGAAGCAACCAATTGCCATCACAAGGACAAAAGGGTAGTCTGTTGCAGTCTTCAGGTTCCATGACGGATCTCTTCAAAATTATAACTAAAAGGTATCCCGGCCAGCAATGAAGTTAATGAAAATTTATAAGCATTCACCTATTTACCTTAGCATTGCAGAAATTGAAACAGCATAACAGATTCCCTTCGTTTTTACTACATGGTTATCCCTATCTTTCTTGCTTTTTCTCAATAACCAAAAGGCAATTAACAATGGTCCTAGGACTAGGAGATACCTATCACCATACATGGGAGGTACACAATTTTCATATTAAATGGTTTTTTATTTTTATTTTTATCAATCTAGAATCTTGAATAGCTAGGGATAGCATTAAAAACATTTTATTTTCATAGAAAGAATGGAGTAACGAGCATATGAACAACCCACAGAAACTCAACCGTTCTACCTAAAGCTAGCTGCTCCACAGGCACCTCTGTGCTTAACTAAGACGCTTGAGGGGTGATGGGCATCAGGGCTTAGAAGTTTAGAGCATAAATTAATGCGTTTAATCATCCTATAGAGTTGTTCAACCAGAAATTGAAAACCCAACAAAAACCCATAATGCTATGAACTTAGAACTTACATTGAAAAACTAGAGCGAGGTCCCAATGACACCAAATCTGAGTCATCGTCACAAAGAAGCTGATCGAACACCGTTCCCGACGAAATCGAAATAGTATATGGAATGGCGGCGGCGCGTGGAGAAAACTCCTGCGACGGCAACACTATGAATTTGAGGGCTTCTGTAGATCGGAGCCTACCGGGGTTCCTTTGGAGCTCTAGAAAAAGCTCCGATCATTCTCAACCCGCCTTTCATCGACCCAAAAAAAAAAAAAAATAATAATAATAATAATAACTGCAGCAATATATTATATACTTTTGGGTCAGACTGGGCCTCATAAACTCACTGATCAAGTACAACAGTGACGATCTGTGGCCCAAAACGGTGAGTATAACCAGTAATCTTTCTCAACAAGGATAATCAAGTAGTTCACCGCTACTCTGTATTGCATAGAAATAAGCTATATTTTCTGTATTGCAATTCCTGTTCTTTAGTGGAGGTTCATGCTGTTTACAACGAGAAATATAAAGAGTAACAAACACAACAAAGCATATAGAGCGAGCCAGCTTGATCAAATGTCTAACTAATCGTATCACAAATTCACAATGTTAAACACCCGAAAGAAGGATTGTGAGTATGGTGTTAGCTAATTTGGTGGATCGAGAGAGATGTCGAGGCCGAACTCCACTTTTGCAGTATGGTGAATCTCAGCCTTCTGATAACGTCGGTTGTTATCGATGTAGACTCGGAAGGTTTTGCCCCTCTTGGCGAATTCTGCTCGTAACTCCTCATCGCTACTCACACTCACAATCGGAAGAGGCTTGTTCATGATGTAATCCTCTCTGCCAGCTCTGATATTCATCAGCATCAGCTCGTTCCTGACGGATGCGTACTCCTCATCAACCCTAGAATATCTTAGATCTGTGAAATTGAAAGCCTAGTCACTGATTTGGTAGGTTTTAAAGTGCTCAGACAATAAGGAATAGGAAGATTGCAAGATTTTATTAGAGTCTGATTTGGAAGGTTTCCTCAGACAATAAGGAAGGTCTAATCTTCATATAGCTTATATAAAAGAGGGACTCCCTACTCTTTTGACATAATATACCCACAGAAGTCGAACCAAGTTTTTGTTTAAGCATGGCAGCAACCGCAACCTCCAGGGCAAGCCAAACGATACGGGGTGTCAAAAACACCGTAGAGGAGAAGCTCAAGTTTGTGACCTCGGAATCTGAAGGTATAGAGCCGATAATGAGCTTCGACGATATGTGCCTTAAAGAAGAGCTCCTCCGAGGCATCTACAACCATGGCTTTGAGAAGCCCTCAGCTATCCAGCAACGGGCCATCAGACCCATTATTGAGCGCAGGGATGTTATCGCCCAGGCGCAGTCCGGTACCGGAAAGACATCAATGATTGCACTCGCCGCTTGCCAAATCGTTGACACTGCCTCCAGAGAGTATGATATCCTTTTCTACCTAAAGTTTTTTGTTTTAGTTTTATTGGAGTGGTTTACTCTTTTATTTACTTTACTACCTAGGGTTAGGGTTACTGCTAGGGTCTGTTTCTTTACATGATGATTTGTCGTTTGATCGAATTTTACTTAATTTGATATCTAGGTTTAGGGTTATCGCTAATTAGGGCTTATTTGTCAAGTACGTGCCTAACTATTTACGTTGTATTCTAGGGTTCAGGCATTGATACTTTCTCCAACGAGGGAATTGGCGGCCCAGACAGAGAAAGTGATATTGGCAATTGGAAATTACCTAAATATTCATGCATAGGAGGCAAAAGCTTGGGTGAAGATATCAGAAGGCTAGAGAACGGAGTTCATGTGGTGTCTGGAACTCCCGGTAGAGTCTATGACATGCTCGACAGGAAAACTCTACATCCTCGACAAATTAAATTATTAATTCTCGATGAATCTGATGAAATGTTGAGCAGAGGCTTCAAGGATCAGATTTACAACGTCTACCGCTATCTTTCGCATGAAGTCCAAGTATGCTTGATTTCTGCCACACTTCCAAATGAAATTCTCGAGATGACTAAACTATTCATGACTGATCCCGTAAGGATCTTGGTCAAGCGTGATGAGCTGACTTTACAGGTACGTATATATAATTTTATAATTATGTTGCTTGATATATATGATGCTGCCTTCAAGTTTCAAATATATGTGAATATTAATTGTGTATTTCTAACTGCAGGGAATCAAGCAATTTTTTGTTTCAGTTGAAAGAGAAGATTGGAAGTTTGATACTCTCTGTGATCTCTATGATACCCTTACGATTACACAAGCTGTTGTTTTCTGCAACACAAAGCGAAAGGTCGATTGGCTCAGCGAAAAGTTGCGGAGCAATAACTTCACTGTGTCTTCAATGCATGGAGACATGCCTCAGAAAGAGAGAGATGCTATAATGAAAGACTTTAAGAACAGTGAATCACAAATCCTCATCACAACAGATGTTTGGGCTCGAGGCATCGATGTTCAACACGTTTCGTTGGTTATCAACTATGATCTTCCAAACAATCGAGAGCTGTACATTCATAGAATTGGTCGTTCGGGTCGTTTTGGACGCAAAGGTGTGGCAATCAACTTTGTCAAGAACGATGATATCAGGATTTTAAGAGACATTGAACAGTACTACAGTACCCAGATTGATGAGATGCCCATGAATGTGGCTGATTTAATATGAGCTAGAGGTTGCAATCAGCACATTAAAGTCTGTTTATTTTGACTGATATCTTGACGACGTCCTTATTGTGTGCGACTCTTTTTTTTTTTTTTTTTTTTTGAGTAAAACTATTTAGGAATTTTCATTGATATAAAAGAGAGGTCAGAATGACCATCACATATTCTTCCGCTACCATCTACACATAGACAAGAAGTTGTGGTGAAACACCACGGTAATACATAGGATAGGATCATTCATTTGACTTGTCTTGCTCACTTATTTAAAGTAAGCTTATTCAACTATGAACCAATGCTACATAATAATAGGCTTGCTAACCAAAAAAATAACTAAATACTGGGTATAGAAACCCAATAATTGTTTTGGACCTAAGAGATCCCAGCCCACATTCCATTTGTAGTGCACTAGGGTTAACCACCGGCCCAAAAAGTCCACCTAGGACAGACCCAAGCGACCACCCTACCGTCAGAGCTTCGATCTTGAGCCCAAACTTATTGTGTGCATCTTTGAATGTTGTTGAAATTGAATTGAAGTTTATTGTACTCGGTGATTTATAAAAACTGCATAACATAAGCAAATGTAACTCAAGGGATCCCTTTCGGGAGTGTATTCAGTGCACCTACAGTGTTTGGGCAGTGACAGCACGTGACCACGTGCCTAACGTTTTAAAAGCCTCCGTTAGTTTAGACTAGAAAATGCACCCGCGCGATGCTGCGGGAATAATGTTTGATTCGATGCTACTGAATTTAGAAACATTGTTATATTACATTGTTAAATTATATATTATATCGTAACTACATTGTTACATTATATATTATATCCTCACAACAGCAGGTGCTTATGTACAAAGTCTGATTCGTCATTTGCAACAAATGATAAGTCCTCCGAAATTTGAGCTGAGCTGTTGTAATTGGAAAACATAAGTAATAATGTCAATCAATAAGAAAGAGTGATTATTTGGTTCTGTAAATTGAAATCATTGAAATGGTTTTGTATGGAGTAAGCACAAACATTAATCAATGAGGGATTGGAATGTAGAGATGAGGTTACCTATAAACAACCAGCTGCATATGACGTGATCAGAGCTCTGCAAAATACTTATGTGAAGTGAAACATAGAGTGCAATGAGTGCTGAGATATTTAGCAATGTGAGTATACTATGTTATACGATAGGAATGTAACTGATTTCAACAATAACTAAAAATAGGAATCAAATTATGGAATTATCAGAAAAACAAAAACGGACCTTACTAACTTTTGTGTAGAAGTCTGTGGGGAGAATGAATCAAAGGGGGTTTGATTAAAATCCAAGTGACATCCATTGGCCATAAATGCTTTCACCTGTATATTAACATCAATCCTCTGAGATTATTGCTAATATGCCAAAAATTTAACTCAAAGTAAATAAATTGTCCTCATCTTCAATGTCTTTGTCACTACCAAGGTCTTTTTAGGATCAAAAATCTCATCATTTGAGCCCTTGTGCATAAAAAAGGCAGGGCCTCATCATTGGCTCTAAACATCCCATGCATGAACCATCGTGAGTTATCACATCCCTGTCATAAAATTTTCTGTGCAGTCAGGTTATATTTCTTATCGGTCAAGGTCATTGACATATTATCAGGTTCTAATCAGTTTCATGAAACTGGAAAACTAACCTGCATATTAGACACAACCATTTGAGCTCCATGCATCCATTCAATATGTGGTTGATAATTTGAGGAGGCAACTTTAAGTTTCTTTGGGGTAAATCCTTAGAATGTTCCTCTGTGTGAACCTAGAAATTATAACACAACACCAAGTATCAGAATCATTACATCATGACAATTGCTAGAGAATACATATAACAAAAGGCTTACTCAAAATAAGATGTCTTACTTTTTCACCGACCTATAGAGCCTGTTTGAAACCATTTTATGTTCTTCCAGCATAACTTTTTTTATGTTGCACAAGGGCTCACGATGGTTCATGAGTTACCATGATAGTGATGCTAGTGATGTGATAACTCACGATGATAGTGATGTGATGGTTCACATCACTATCAGCATAACTTTTTTTATCACATCACGATCATCAGCATAACTTTTTTTATCACATCACTATCACCATAAACTATAATTGATGACCATGCTCACGATCACCATGCTCATCACATCACATCACATCACCATCACATCACATCTCATCACATCTCATCTCATCACATCACATCACATCACATCACATCTTATCTCATGTCATCACATCACATCACATCACATCACATCACCATCACATCACATCATCAGCATAACTCACGATCATCAATTTCACGATGATCATCAGCATTTCACGATGATAGTGATGTGATAACTTTTTTTATCACATCACGATCATCAGCATAACTTTTTCACTATCAGCATAACTCACGATCATCAATTTCACGATGATAGTGATGTGATAACTCACGATGATAGTGATGCTCACATCACCGACCTATCGTAACTTTTTTTAGGAAACGCAATTCTAATCAACCATGCTCACTGTTACGAATCAGGATAATGCCCTGCCAATTGGTCGTTTATCATTACTGCTCATAACAAATTGTTTTTTTCCCATCTAGAATGCTCAGCATGAAGATTGAAAATCTACATTGCTTCAACGCTTTAATTATAATTGCTCTTCAGATACAGTAGCACATATAGATTTTTTTTTTTTTTTTTTTTTTAACATTTAGCATATATATAGGCTAGCTACTTCATTCTAGAGGTGTCATTATTATTATTATTTTTTTCTTTAGCTGTAAAACAAAACATGTGAATCAGATACAAATAATTATGCAAGATAAAGGTCCGAATTTCCTATTTCGTTGTTTAGATTTCAAAATAAACAATTAAAAATCAAACACAATTGCAAACATGATAAAATCGAATTCTTTAAATCTAGTACTTGCCTTCCACGCCAAGATTTCATTTATATCTTAGATCTGTGAAATTGAAAGCCTAGTCACAGATTTGGTAGGTTTTAAAGTGCTCAGACAATAAGGAATAGGAAGATTGCAAGATTTTATTAGAGTCTGATTTGGAAGGTTTCCTCAGACAATAAGGAAGGTCTAATCTTCATATAGCCTATATAAAAGAGGGACTCCCTACTCTTTTGACATAATATACCCACAGAAGTCGAACAGAGTTTTTGTTTAAGCATGGCAGCAACCGCAACCTCCGGGGCAAGCCAAACGATACGGGGTGTCAAAAATACCGTAGAGGAGAAGCTTAAGTTTGTGACCTCGGAATCTGAAGGTATAGAGCCGATAATGAGCTTCGACGATATGTGCCTTAAAGAAGAGCTCCTCCGAGGCATCTACAACCATGGCTTTGAGAAGCCCTCAGCTATCCAGCAACGGGCCATCAGACCCATTATTGAGCGCAGGGATGTTATCGCCCAGGCGCAGTCCGGTACAGGAAAGACATGAATGATTGCACTCGCCGCTTGCCAAATGGTTGACACCGCCTCCAGAGAGTATGATATCCTTTTCTACCTAAAGTTTTTTGTTTTAGTTTTATTGGAGTGGTTTACTCTTTTATTTACTTTACTACCTAGGGTTAGGGTTACTGCTAGGGTCTGTTTCTTTGCATGATGATTTGTCATTTGATCGAATTTTACTTAATTTGATATCTAGGTTTAGGGTTATCGCTAATTACGGCTTATTTGTCAAGTACGTGCCTAACTATTTACGTTGTATTCTAGGGTTCAGGCATTGATACTTTCTCCAACGAGGGAATTGGCGGCCCAGACAGAGAAAGTGATATTGGCAATTGGAAATTACCTAAATATTCATGCATAGGAGGCAAAAGATTGGGTGAAGATATCAGAAGGCTAGAGAACGGAGTTCATGTGGTGTCTGGAACTCCCGGTAGAGTCTGTGACATGCTCGACAGGAAAACTCTACATCCTCGACAAATTAAATTATTAATTCTCGATGAATCTGATGAAATGTTGAGCAGTGGCTTCAAGGATCAGATTTACAACGTCTACCGCTATCTTTCGCATGAAGTCCAAGTGAAATTCCAAATGAAATTCTCGAGATGACTAAACTATTCATGACTGATCCCGTAAGGATCTTGGTCAAGCGTGATGAGCTGACTTTACAGGTACGTATATATAATTTTATAATTATGTTGCTTGATATATATGATGCTGCCTTCAAGTTTCAAATATATGTGAATATTAATTGTGTATTTCTAACTGCAGGGAATCAAGCAATTTTTTGTTTCAGTTGAAAGAGAAGATTGGAAGTTTGATACTCTCTGTGATCTCTATGATACCCTTACGATTACACAAGCTGTTGTTTTCTGCAACACAAAGCGAAAGGTCGATTGGCTCAGCGAAAAGTTGCGGAGCAATAACTTCACTGTGTCTTCAATGCATGGAGACATGCCTCAGAAAGAGAGAGATGCTATAATGAAAGACTTTAAGAACAGTGAATCACGAATCCTCATCACAACAGATGTTTGGGCTCGAGGCATCGATGTTCAACACGTTTCGTTGGTTATCAACTATGATCTTCCAAACAATCGAGAGCTGTACATTCATAGAATTGGTCGTTCGGGTCGTTTTGGACGCAAAGGTGTGGCAATCAACTTTGTCAAGAACGATGATATCAGGATTTTAAGAGACATTGAACAGTACTACAGTACCCAGATTGATGAGATGCCCATGAATGTGGCTGATTTAATATGAGCTAGAGGTTGCAATCAGCACATTAAAGTCTGTTTATTTTGACTGATATCTTGACGACGTCCTTATTGTGTGCGACTCTTTTTTTTTCTTTTTTTTTTGAGTAAAACTATTTAGGAATTTTCATTGATATAAAAGAGAGGTCAGAATGACCATCACATATTCTTCCGCTACCATCTACACATAGACAAGAAGTTGTGGTGAAACACCACGGTAATACATAGGATATGATCATTCATTTGACGTGTCTTGCTCACTTATTTAAAGTAAGCTTATTCAACTATGAACCAATGCTACATAATAATAGGCAAGCTAACCAAAAAAATAACTAAATACTGGGTATAGAAACCCAATAATTGTTTTGGACCTAAGAGATCCCAACCCACATTCCATTTGTAGTGCACTAGGGTTAACCACCGGCCCAAAAAGTCCACCTAGGACAGACCCAAGCGACCACCCTACCGTCAGAGCTTCGATCTTGAGCCCAAACTTATTTTGTGCATCTTTGAATGTTGTTGAAATTGAATTGAAGTTTATTGTACTCGGTGATTTATAAAAACTGCATAACATAAGCAAATGTAACTCAAGGGATCCCTTTCGGGAGTGTATTCAGTGCACCTACAGTGTTTGGGCAGTGACAGCACGTGACCACGTGCCTAACGTTTTAAAAGCCTCCGTTAGTTTAGACTAGAAAATGCACCCGCGCGATGCTGCGGGAATAATGTTTGATTCGATGCTACTGAATTTAGAAACATTGTTATATTACATTGTTAAATTATATATTATATCGTAACTACATTGTTACATTATATATTATATCCTCACAACAGCAGGTGCTTATGTACAAAGTCTGATTCGTCATTTGCAACAAATGATAAGTCCTCCGAAATTTGAGCTGAGCTGTTGTAATTGGAAAACATAAGTAATAATGTCAATCAATAAGAAAGAGTGATTATTTGGTTCTGTAAATTGAAATCATTGAAATGGTTTTGTGGTAAGGGGGAATGGCCCCGTGTAGCAATAATTTGGAATTTGAAACCAATTACAAGCATAAAAGTGAGAATTGAGGTTTTGAAAGGTTTTGGAAATCAAGGACATTCGGATCGTCTTACAACGGTTGCGATCACTTTTATCGCGCATGGGGATACTATTAAGTGTCATTGGATATCCATTTGGGCGAAATTGTTGAACTTGGAATCAAGAATTGGTCGTTGTGACCCCACGGGGTGTCCATAGTAATTCAAGTGGAAGTGCTAGGCGATGTAGTTATGATCTTAATTTAAAATCTTTGAGTTATGGCGAAGGTTTGGAGGCAATTTTCCTTGCGGGGCGACGATAGTCAACGAGTTTCGATTTGTCTTCTGGGGACTATTCTATCAGGGATTTCTCGATTAGTCTTTTGGGGACTATGAAAGAATTTCTTTCCTGCTTATGGATTACGTTGTTACTTCAATACCTCTTTTCCTAAATTCGTGAGTCGATTTTCTTCTCAGTAGTATTTGAGGTGCTTTACTCTCGCGTAACACGATGCACTTTTGCTTACTTACCGAGCCATTTACAGGTTGCTTTGAACATAAGGTTTTGTCAGACAGTTGGTTAGAGATGTTTCTATTTGGGGGCAATAGAGATTAACGAGAACGACATGGATCCAATCAGATTTCAGATCTATGACTATTAAAGAAGTGTAACCTCAGCTAAGAACAGCTTTAATGTGTTGCATCCTCTCCTGAATTTGAATCTTTGGGTTCGTTCGAGGATTTCCTTTATGAGTTGACAACTATGGGACCTTTAAGTGAACGACCTTCGATCAGGAATTTAAGCACAAACAATTAAGGAAGTCATTTGTTTTGGAATTGTTGACTAGCAACGACCATCTTGTGGTTATCACAATATTGATGGTGAATGGGTTGGTTTTTCACTAGGCGATTTTTTTTTATGAGGAAGTTTTGAATGCTATAATTTTTAATAGGGTGGTTGGTGACTCCATTACCATGTGTTATCTGAGCTAACCATTGAAATGAATTTTCTTTTACACTGGAATTCATGTACTTGCGAGTTTATGGTGCTACATGGTTCAATGAGACGAGTGATTCGATTTTGGACGTTGATAATTTTGGATTATAAGCATATTTTCATTGCTTTTGTAGTGAGGATCATAAAAGTTTCTGTTGGTTGTTGATTTGAGGTTACGAAAAGAAAAGCTTAATCTATGGAAGAGTTTGATGAGTTTTGAGATTGTGGTTTTTTGAATCAATTGGTGTCCCTTTTCTTTTCTAACCGGCATGAAATTTCGAGGGCGAAATTTTTATAAGGAGGGGAGAATGTAACGTCCCGTACCTCAATTTACCAGTTTACTAGTCATTTGGACGGTAAACGACAATTACTTTCACTTTTTACTTTGTTTCGATACTTTTAGTGGCCCTAAAAGTTGACTTTTTGTTCGGGTCAAAATTTGAGAAAATGTTCTTCATGAAAGTTGTAGAGAACGTTAAACCGAGCGCGTGCATATGTGGTACGTAAAAATCGGAGCTTGTATGCGAAAGTTATAAGCGAAAATGTGAATGTTACTGTTCATGGTAACTTTCTATATATATAGAAAGTTACTGTGGTAGATTTCCATTACCTTCTCTCTCCTCTCCCCCGACCTCTCTTCTTTCCCTTTCGGATCCTTCTTCTTCCCTTCGATTGGCCGCCGTCCGGCCATCACCCGGCAGAAAGCCGGCCACCACAGGGTCGCCTCCTCCCCCTGGTCACGCTGGTGCCCTTAGTTTTCGACGATTTGGCCGGAAAAGCTCGGATCGAAGCAAGGTTTGCTCCGGTTGCAGTTTTGGGGTTTCGCCGATTTCCGGCCATTCCGGCCACCAGGTTAGCATCGAAGGTTCGGTTTTTGATGGTGATCATTTCCCCTAAGGTAGTTCAATCCAATTTGCAGTGTAGATATCGAATTGACAATTTTACATTTTTTAGGGTTCTTGAAGTTTCGAGCTTTTCTTCACCAGCTTGATTCGACCACTTCGAGGTAAAATAGGATGATGTTGTAGTTGGGAAGTTGGTTGGGCTTGTTGTGTAGATGCTAGTGCCGGAGTTTGGTGGCCATCGGAGGTGGTGGCCGCCGGCGCGTGGGGCCCACGCGCTGCCACTGTTGGTGGCGCGTGGAGGCTTATATGGCAGTGTTTTAATTTCAGTTTTTAGCCCATTAAATTGTATATTGTTGTAGAGCTTGTATGTGAAGTTTGGTGAATTTTGAAGGAGTTTGGAATTGTTTGTGAATTTCCGAAGTTTGGAGTTTTGTGATGGAATTGTGGGAAATCCGGCCGTCGGATTTCCCTCGTTTTCATTGTGGAATATGTAAATTGAGGAAGTAGTGTTGTGGAAGAGATTTGGGTGGAATTTGAGAAGTAATGGAGATAGGGATTTTCGAGTTTCGTTTAGGTTCGTATTTATTTTATCGGATTGCCGTTTACGGAAACATAATTGTGTACAGGACGACGTACCGAGCTATTGCTCGATGAAAGAACTCGTTTGCATGGTCGCCCAATAGTATTGTGAGTGGACTTTTGTTTTTTTTTAAATAAGTGATGCATGCATTTATTTACTAAAGTACGTTCTATTTAATTAACCTATCACTTTCCGAGCATATGAATTGAGTTTTGGAATTTAATTATGATTTATTTCGGTATGACTTTCGGAATTGGTTTTGGAATATATGATTATTATTTGGAAATATGATTTATGAGATTTTTCCGAAGGAATTTGGGCTCGTACTAATTTCCGGGTTTGGTTCTGAATTTGAGAGTATTTGGCGTGCGGGGTCACGTCATTGGAATATTTATTTGTTTTCTCGTGAGATATTGGGAAAGCCTTTCGGATTTTATGGATTTTGAATGATTTCCTCACCATACTCGGGTCATTCGATTAGGTCTCCTCCTCACTTACTTTGCGTTTGTGAGTGGCAGTTGAGGTAGCTTATTCTCCTCCTCACTTACTTTGTGTTTGTGAGTGGGAGTCGAGGTGATTTATTCTCCTCCTCGCGTGGGTGGCAGTCGAGGTTATTAGTTCTCCTCCTCACACAATCTATGTGTGAGTGGTAGTCGAGGGTAGGTTGAGCCTAAGGGGCTCCTTTACCCGTATGGTGACGTCCCTTCCCCATATTCTACTATTTGTTACTTGACTAGCGGGGCTAGTCCGATTCTTTTAGCCAGCGGGGACTGGTTTGTTTTCACGAGACTCCGAGTTTTAAAGACATACGTTTTTTAAATGTTGCATGCATCGGGAATTTTTTTTAAGAAATAAATGTGGGAAAGTATGAAATCTTTTTCTTGTTAATTTGTTTATTTTTGTCCACTCACGCTAACGTTTTTCATCTACTTTCCCCTGGGCCTTTCGGTTTCTAATGCCCAGTTTGCAGGCGTTATTAGTTGAGGTCGTGCGTACGTGGTTCGAGGCATAGTTGACGAATAGCTTCCGCACTTCTTTGTTTGGCTCTGATCTATTGTGAGTTACTGTTTTGGGTAGTCCACTTTAGGGGTGACTCGACCAGTTCTCGGTAGAGTTATCACTAAGGTGGGCCCCGCAGGGCCACTCTGGATTTCGGGGTGAAATCCGAGGCGGGTCCTGTCAGTTGGTATCAGAGCATTAGGTTGTCAGATTCTGTAGACTTGTTTCTATCCTGTTACCTTACCCGCTTGATGTTACACAGTACCTCCCGAGTGATGGCCCGACTGCAGCGGTTCCCCATCGTTTGCTCTTCGGTGCTGATGTATTCATTAAGCGTGTAAGGTACGCATGTCTAGATGAGGTTCCTTTAGGTACTATGCCTCTTGTACGCCGACCTCCTAGAGTTCTCGTTGCGTGGCGGATTATTCGCATATTTTGTACATTTCCCTACTGATGGTGGAGTAAGACTACTCTACAATATCGAATTGTGCTATGATGTGATTCGAGGAAATGTTGGGGTTATTTCTTCCTCGATGCCAGTAAGTTTGTTGGAGCTAGGTTTAAGGTGCGAGAACAGAGTTTGATTTCATGTTCGAGTATCTGAGACGAGCGATATAGCTTTGGGCTGTCTCTGAATACTTGGAATCAGAGTTGTGGTTTGATGTGAGACTAATGGTAATAGTGGTTCTAACCTTGAACCGAGTTATGGAGGATGTGTCATGTAGACGTGGTTGGTGTTGTGAGAGTCATTTTGGAATGATACTTTGCAATTCACAAAGAAAACCGGATTGGAATTTTCCTTTATTTGGACACCTTGGTCTGTTGACCTGATCATAACTTGTGGACATAGTTTTGTCCAAGTGAAGGAGATTGTCCGAGATTGTGTGTTTTTGGTTATTGATTTCGGTGAAATGGTTTATCGCGACTTCGGGGATTGATGGTAGTGATACTGTTGGGTATCCATAGTGGTTCTAGCGAATTACTATATGATACGGAGTTTGATTCGGTTTCTGAATCATGAAGTCATAGGAATTGAAATGTAGTAAGTTCTTGAAGTAGCAAGTGTCAGAGTGATGGGTTGAAATGTTATAAGAGTAGTAAGTAGAGTAACTCTAAGGACATGGGTTTTCCCAGTTGACTCATGGAGTATTCTAGGTCATAGTTTGACCGGAGTTCTAAGTTATATTTTGAGTAAAGCTTCTTATGGGTTGAACTTGAGAATTTGATCGTAATGTGGTGGGACCACTGTCGGATCCTGGTATCGCTGGGTGTGATACATGATGTTGACGGGTGTCCTTCATCCTAAAACCGGTGATGTGGTCAGGGGGAATGGCCTCATGTAGCAATAATTTGGAATTTGAAACCAATTACAAGCATAAAAGTGAGAATTGAGGTTTTGAAAGGTTTTGGAAATCAAGGACATTCGGATCGTCTTACAACGGTTGCGATCACTTTTATCGCGCATGGGGGTACTATTAAGTGTCATTGGATATCCATTTGGGCGAAATTGTTGAACTTGGAATCAAGAATTGGTCGTTGTGACCCCACGAGGTGTCCATAGTAATTCAAGTGGAAGTGCTAGGCGATGTAGTTATGATCTTAATTTAAAATCTTTGAGTTATGGCGAAGGTTTGGAGGCAATTTTCCTTGCGGGGCGACGATAGTCAACGAGTTTCGATTTGTCTTCTGGTGACTATTCTATCAGGGATTTCTCGATTAGTCTTTTGGGGACTATGAAAGAATTTCTTTCCTGCTTATGGATTACGTTGTTACTTCAATACCTCTTTTCCTAAATTCGTGAGTCGATTTTCTTCTCAGTAGTATTTGAGGTGCTTTACTCTCGCGTAACACGATGCACTTTTGCTTACTTACCGAGCCGTTTACAGGTTGCTTTGAACATAAGGTTTTGTCAGACAGTTGGTTAGAGATGTTTCTATTTGGGGGCAATAGAGATTAACGAGAACGACATGGATCCAATCAGATTTCAGATCTATGACTATTAAAGAAGTGTAACCTCAGCTAAGAACAGCTTTAATGTGTTGCATCCTCTCCTGAATTTGAATCTTTGGGTTCGTTCGAGGATTTCCTTTATGAGTTGACAACTATGGGACCTTTAAGTGAACGACCTTCGATCAGGAATTTAAGCACAAACAATTAAGGAAGTCATTTGTTTTGGAATTGTTGACTAGCAACGACCATCTTGTGGTTATCACAATATTGATGGTGAATGGGTTGGTTTTTCACTAGGCGATTTTTTTTTATGAGGAAGTTTTGAATGCTATAATTTTTAATAGGGTGGTTGGTGACTCCATTACCATGTGTTATCTGAGCTAACCATTGAAATGAATTTTCTTTTACACTGGAATTCATGTACTTGCGAGTTTATGGTGCTACATGGTTCAATGAGACGAGTGATTCGATTTTGGACGTTGATAATTTTGGATTATAAGCATATTTTCATTGCTTTTGTAGTGAGGATCATAAAAGTTTCTGTTGGTTGTTGATTTGAGGTTACGAAAAGAAAAGCTTAATCTATGGAAGAGTTTGATGAGTTTTGAGATTGTGGTTTTTTGAATCAATTGGTGTCCCTTTTCTTTTCTAACCGGCATGAAATTTCGAGGGCGAAATTTTTATAAGGAGGGGAGAATGTAACGTCCCGTACCTCAATTTACCAGTTTACTAGTCATTTGGACGGTAAACGACAATTACTTTCACTTTTTACTTTGTTTCGATACTTTTAGTGGCCCTAAAAGTTGACTTTTTGTTCGGGTCAAAATTTGAGAAAATGTTCTTCATGAAAGTTGTAGAGAACGTTAAACCGAGCGCGTGCATATGTGGTACGTAAAAATCGGAGCTTGTATGCGAAAGTTATAAGCGAAAATGTGAATGTTACTGTTCATGGTAACTTTCTATATATATAGAAAGTTACTGTGGTAGATTTCCATTACCTTCTCTCTCCTCTCCCCCGACCTCTCTTCTTTCCCTTTCGGATCCTTCTTCTTCCCTTCGATTGGCCGCCGTCCGGCCATCACCCGGCAGAAAGCCGGCCACCACAGGGTCGCCTCCTCCCCCTGGTCACGCTGGTGCCCTTAGTTTTCGACGATTTGGCCGGAAAAGCTCGGATCGAAGCAAGGTTTGCTCCGGTTGCAGTTTTGGGGTTTCGCCGATTTCCGGCCATTCCGGCCACCAGGTTAGCATCGAAGGTTCGGTTTTTGATGGTGATCATTTCCCCTAAGGTAGTTCAATCCAATTTGCAGTGTAGATATCGAATTGACAATTTTACATTTTTTAGGGTTCTTGAAGTTTCGAGCTTTTCTTCACCAGCTTGATTCGACCACTTCGAGGTAAAATAGGATGATGTTGTAGTTGGGAAGTTGGTTGGGCTTGTTGTGTAGATGCTAGTGCCGGAGTTTGGTGGCCATCGGAGGTGGTGGCCGCCGGCGCGTGGGGCCCACGCGCTGCCACTGTTGGTGGCGCGTGGAGGCTTATATGGCAGTGTTTTAATTTCAGTTTTTAGCCCATTAAATTGTATATTGTTGTAGAGCTTGTATGTGAAGTTTGGTGAATTTTGAAGGAGTTTGGAATTGTTTGTGAATTTCCGAAGTTTGGAGTTTTGTGATGGAATTGTGGGAAATCCGGCCGTCGGATTTCCCTCGTTTTCATTGTGGAATATGTAAATTGAGGAAGTAGTGTTGTGGAAGAGATTTGGGTGGAATTTGAGAAGTAATGGAGATAGGGATTTTCGAGTTTCGTTTAGGTTCGTATTTATTTTATCGGATTGCCGTTTACGGAAACATAATTGTGTACAGGACGACGTACCGAGCTATTGCTCGATGAAAGAACTCGTTTGCATGGTCGCCCAATAGTATTGTGAGTGGACTTTTGTTTTTTTTTAAATAAGTGATGCATGCATTTATTTACTAAAGTACGTTCTATTTAATTAACCTATCACTTTCCGAGCATATGAATTGAGTTTTGGAATTTAATTATGATTTATTTCGGTATGACTTTCGGAATTGGTTTTGGAATATATGATTATTATTTGGAAATATGATTTATGAGATTTTTCCGAAGGAATTTGGGCTCGTACTAATTTCCGGGTTTGGTTCTGAATTTGAGAGTATTTGGCGTGCGGGGTCACGTCATTGGAATATTTATTTGTTTTCTCGTGAGATATTGGGAAAGCCTTTTGGATTTTATGGATTTTGAATGATTTCCTCACCATACTCGGGTCATTCGATTAGGTCTCCTCCTCACTTACTTTGCGTTTGTGAGTGGCAGTTGAGGTAGCTTATTCTCCTCCTCACTTACTTTGTGTTTGTGAGTGGCAGTCGAGGTGATTTATTCTCCTCCTCGCGTGGGTGGCAGTCGAGGTTATTAGTTCTCCTCCTCACACAATCTATGTGTGAGTGGTAGTCGAGGGTAGGTTGAGCCTAAGGGGCTCCTTTACCCGTATGGTGACGTCCCTTCCCCATATTCTACTATTTGTTACTTGACTAGCGGGGCTAGTCCGATTCTTTTAGCCAGCGGGGACTGGTTTGTTTTCACGAGACTCCGAGTTTTAAAGACATACGTTTTTTAAATGTTGCATGCATCGGGAATTTTTTTTAAGAAATAAATGTGGGAAAGTATGAAATCTTTTTCTTGTTAATTTGTTTATTTTTGTCCACTCACGCTAACGTTTTTCATCTACTTTCCCCTGGGCCTTTCGGTTTCTAATGCCCAGTTTGCAGGCGTTATTAGTTGAGGTCGTGCGTACGTGGTTCGAGGCATAGTTGACGAATAGCTTCCGCACTTCTTTGTTTGGCTCTGATCTATTGTGAGTTACTGTTTTGGGTAGTCCACTTTAGGGGTGACTCGACCAGTTCTCGGTAGAGTTATCACTAAGGTGGGCCCCGCAGGGCCACTCCGGATTTCGGGGTGAAATCCGGGGCGGGTCCTGTCAAAAAATCTCATCATTTGAGCCCTTGTGCATAAAAAAGGCAGGGCCTCATCATTGGCTCTAAACATCCCATGCATGAACCATCGTGTGTTATCACATCCCTGTCATAAAATTTTCTGTGCAGTCAGGTTATATTTCTTATCGGTCAAGGTCATTGACATATTATCATGTTCTAATCAGTTTCATGAAACTGGAAAACTAACCTTCATATTAGACACAACCATTTGAGCTCCATGCATCCATTCAATATGTGGTTGGTAATTTGAGGAGGCAACTTTAAGTTTCTTTGGGGTAAATCCTTAGAATGTTCCTCTGTGTGAACCTAGAGATTATAACACAACACCAAGTATCAGAATCATTACATCATGACAATTGCTAGAGAAGACATATAACAAAAGGCTTACTCAAAATAAGATGTCTTACTTTTTCACCGACCTATAGAGCCTGTTTGAAACCATTCTATGTTCTTCCAGCATAACTTTTTTTATGTTGCACATACTTGGCCATTTGGGTGCTTCAGAGTTCGTGCTGGATAGGTTTGATGAGCTGCAGTTTTGTTCTCAATTTCTCTACCACTGTCACTCTGTACCCATTAAAAGAAGTAATGTAAAGAAGCACACGCTTATAAACAAAATTGGGGAGAACATAAACTGTATTGCTCAGCTATTATTTTAGCTGCTTCGATGAGTCTTCTACCAATGACTTTTGAGCAATCTATAGTGGAGAAAGGGCATTGAACTTATACAGAACAAAAGATCATTTTTGTATAGGAAACAAAAATGAAAGACCAAAGCATGTTGAATTTGTCTGAGAATTTGTTTCTTAGTGATTTTCACGTAAGAGATATAGCTCTTCTATTACTCTTGCCAATATTTGGCTTTTAATATGATAAGTGTACTGCCAATCCAAGGGTTATCCTCGAAATAAGAATTACAGCCAAGCATTTATCATATTTGTTTGATATTCTAAGAGGCAAACAACTAAAGTACTTGGATTCAATATACTGTCCAGTTTGCACAATAAAATGGAAACCCAACTACTGTAGTACAAAGCATTTATCAATGCTTATATTCAAATTAAATTATCTTTGATATTCTAAGAGGGAAACAAAGAAAGTAAATATACAAATATGATGTGTGTACACAATATTCTAAGCAGTACATGAGAAATGTCAAAGTATCAATTAGGACATAAGCTACGTCGAGATTATGAGACAATTATACAGTAAGAAGTGTTAAAACCTTAAGGTTAAGCAAGCAATTTCTTATCACGCAGTATAGCAACAGAATGGACGTACCTAACATCTCTTCAATTGCATTTGCAAGGGTTGTGATCTGAAACTTAATTTGAAGAACACGTATAACTTAATTTGATGTTCTAAACCCTGCACTTCAGAAATTCCACAAAACAAAAAGTAAGAGAAAAGATATGCTTATTTGTACAAACAAAGTAGAAAGAACTAACGAATTTGGGTAAAAACAGCTATATAAGCATTTCAGTTCAACAGATGACTTGACTGAAGACTGTGTGTGGTCACGTTTGTGGCCTCTCAATGCACTGAACAAAGGACCAATTACTTGATCATTTTTGAAAGAAAGCAATGTACTTAGATTAGAGAAGACAGAGAGTATAAGATTGAAGTCTCACTTTTGAATTCGGAGATGAAACTGATTTGCCTTCTTCCTTTTCTATTGCAGTGCCCAACGTTTTGCAAAAACTACAAATTATGGAAACCTAATTTTAGATCAATTGATTTTTAGACAAATAAAAAGTAGTTTTGAAATAAAAAGTAATCTCTACCAGGGATTGACTTCTCAGTAATAGTGAGATTATAAGCAATCGATCAAACCCAAATCAATACATACCTCTTTTCTTGCTGAAAACTATTCCCCAAATCTGGCAAATAAGCTACCTATTGATACTTCGTGTGAGAGCGAGAGCCTGCAACTTGGTGACCTTCCTTCAAGTTTTGAGCTGCAAAGAAAACCCAAAAAGGGAATTAGCTCTAAAGAAACTGTACATATTACAATTTGTTTCCTGTTTTCCAAATATCATTCAAGCTTTAATTCAATTAAAAGAAGAGATTTATAGTGTAACAGAATAGATAAAGCCGAATAATATGGAAGTGAAATTTTACCAAGCTTTTGCTGAGACTGATTGTGATGGATGATAAGCTTGAAATTGCCTAACAACAGGCATTGATGTCGATGGAGACTACTGGAATTGAGAAAGTGATGGAGTTATCGCTTATATACCCAGGGATTCAGGGCAAAAATGTAATCACAAACTTAATCCCTTTTGAACACTGTTTGTTTGTGATGTAGCATCATCTGCAGTGTTCATTTTGTTTGGACTCTTGCTGATGATATTCTGGTTTAGCTTCACTGCTTCATTTTGTTTGTGATGTAGCATCATCTGCAGTGTTCATCTGCAGTGTTCATTTTGTTTGGACTCTTGCTGATGATATTCTGATGATATTCAATGGTATAGGCTGAAAGCAATTGAGACTCCATTGTTTTACACTCAAATTATACAAATTGAAACGAATTGCAAGTATAGCTGGGAGCATGTATTGGGTTTCTTCTCTTTTAGTCATGTTGACTTTTGTCTTGACTTTTATCAATTGTTTATTTTATTTATAATCAATTATGTCACATGGAATTTGTGCACATTCATATATTAAATACGTATGTTAGAGTGTCATGAAAAAAATATTGTATGTTAGAGATGTAAAATATGTACACTTTCAGTATTTGTATTGATTCGTTTTATTTGTTAATTCAAATCATAAGATGCTTTACAATTTCAAAAAATGTGAAGTATTTATAACTCATAAAATAATTGAATTTTTGTAAATAAAAAATTGAAATATATCAAATTTTAGCTTGGTATCATAATTTTGTTTTTTTTTTCTATTTATAAATTTAGCAATACATCTTTATAAACTATATTTTTAGTATATTTATTTGGTATATTGTTGTTGTTGTTGTTTATCAAAATTTTCAATCCATTTCTTGATGTAACTCTCGAAAGTGCAACATATAACTGTCCATGAGTGAAAACAGGTTCCGGTAAATATATGCCAACTTGATTTAGTGATTGACCTTGACTTTTATTAATAGTCATAGCATAACATAGTCTTATCGGAAATTGTCGCCTTTTAAAAATAAACGGCCATTTGTTTTCAGATGCAGTAAGAACAATTCTAGGTATAAAAACTTTTTGACCTATGTTGTCTCCTGTTAATATTTTTGCTTCTATTAATCGATCAAATAATTTTGTTACTATTAATCTTGTACCATTACATAAGCCAGAAACTTGATTTAAATTTCTTAATAACATGATAGGCATTCCTATTTTCAAAATTAATTCATGTGGTGGTAATCCATTAAATTCAAGTTTATTCAAAAATTCTATCGGATATAAAATCTTCATATTTTCATTATTTCCAGAATTCAATACAATATTGTCTGCACTTAAATAAGTTGTTTTGTCACCTGGTAATAAGTTTATAGCGTAATCATTTATATCTCGAACTGTTGCATTTCGTGGTGTAACAATTGCATGTTCTTTTAAATAGTTAAAGTCATTGTAATTGATGGTAAAATCTGAATAAGTTGCAAGAAAAATTGCTTCTATTGGATTTGTATAAGTATAAATAAGTAAATCGCTTGGAATTTCAATCCAAGATGCATCTCTATCGTTCTCATCATTAATTGAACATATATGACCTTCTCCAATTTGTAATAACCAATTTGCAAAAATTGAAATATTTATTTTTTCTTCATCAGTTAAATTTTTTTTTGATAGTCTCATATTCTCTGTTAGGTTGAATATTTTAAATGATGACCATAGGTATGAACTATTTAATGAAGCTTCAATTATCTGTTCTTTGGTTCCTCCTGTAATAACAGGTAGAATCTGTCGAAAATCTCCGCCCAATAATATAGGTTTACCGCCAAATGGTTTGTTATTTGGATCTGATAGAATATCGCGTAAAGATTTATCTAGTGCTTCAAAACAGTGTTTATTACACATTGGAGCTTCATCCCAAATAATTAATTCTGCTTTATCAATTAAGTTTGCAAGATGAGTACCTTTTTTTATTGGACATATTGATAAGCTATTGACTGTTAGATGTATTTTAAATCGAGAATGAGCAGTTCTACCATTTGGAAGTAATAATGAAGCAATTCCAGATGAAGCAACAGCTAAAACAATTTTTCCTTCAGATCTTAATTTGCTTATTATTGTATGCCATAAAAATGTTTTACCAATTCCTCCATAACCGTGAACAAAAAAAGTATTAAATGTTTTTTCTTCAATTGCTTTAATAACTTCATCATAGATAATTCTTTGACATGGATTTAATTGAGCTACCAAATTTATATGTTGATATTTTAGCTGAAGACAATCATAATCTAATTCTTCTCTTAATAATTTGTTATTCAATTGTAATAATTTATCTGTATCAGGCATTGGTAATTTATGGTCTTTTAATGAACTTGATAATTTATTAAATAATTGTTCTAATTCAAATAATAGTTCATTTTTTAATTCTGATTCTGACAAAATGAGATTTGGATTTCCTAGTTGAACTCTGGCTTTATGCAAAATATCATCACACATATTGAACCAATGTGAATCTAATAGCATTTGAGGATTTGTAACTTCACAATATAAAATTATTGTAACAAAAAGTTGACGGATTTCAGAAGCTGTTGCAGTATGTAAAGAATCCGTTAATGCTTCAATCCATTCTTTATCATCGCCTAATAAACCTAAAACTCGGCAAGCTTCCTGATAAGAAGTATATGTGATACCATTTATTGTTTTTATTGAATCATAATTGTGACAACCTTTTTGAATATTTAATAACATTCTCATAAAATATAATTCACCTTTTGTTGGATGTACATATGCTATTCGACCAATTGTTTGACATTGTTTTCTTGGTTTCCAAAAAATTTTATAATCGTCCCAAACAAATTTGGTTGGAAATTGCGTATAAGTTAATTCAGATGCATTTGAATAAGTTGAATTTGCTTTAAACCATCCAGTGAGCATAGTATCTTCTGTACTTTTTTGTTTTATTATTGATTGTAGAGATTGATATTCATTAAAAACGATATTTTGTTGTAAAGGCAGATGAATTTGTAAATGTTGGACAGCTGGATGTCGAGAATGAATTGAATATTCAAATAATCTCCAGACAGATTCGTGGGCAGTTAAATAACGACAATTAAGATAAATTGTAATTTCATCATTTAGATTTTCATAAAATAAAACTCGGGCTCTATCCGGACCTTTATTTATGTATTTAAATAGATATTTAATTAACATAGATTGAGAACATAATTCAACGTTAATATGAGCATTACATCTTAATAATAAATTTGAATTATAGGGCACAACAAAATTATTTCCAATTTGTACATTATTTTTTACAACAAATTTTGTATGGTCATTACGACATTTGTATATTGGAGGTGCATTTGTTTCAAATGTAGTATCTGTATTATATGGTTTTGGAAAAAATTTAGAACATTTTCCGTCTCTCATGCAAGGAGATTTTGGATTTATTTGTCCGCAAGGTCCATGAATCATAAATTGGCTAACTATTTTAAAAAGTTCTGGATCAATATTTTTATCTGGCAATTCTGCTGAAATAATAGAATCAATATCAATTGGTGTATAACATTTATAATCTTTTTGTAACCAAAACAACATATGAGCATGAGGGAGTCCTCTTTTTTGAAATTCTATTGTGCAAACATCTGCGTCAATTTGTCCGAAAGGTTCACCGGATTTAATATAAACAATCATATTTTGTAATTTCATATTAAACATTCTCAAAATTATGTCAGGTCTGTCTTCAACTTTACAGTTGGGATTGTTCTTAAAATATCTTTGTATTTCAGGCCATTTAACATTGCATGTAAAAGTTATAAATAAATCAGGATTACCGTACTGTCTGCAAATTGCCATGGCATCTTGATAATTATTTATCATATCTCTAGGACTGCCAGTATGAGAACTTGGTAAAATAATTTTTTGTCCTAAATCAAAACCTCTTTTAATTCCAGCTGAATCTGCAGTATAAATGTCTTCAAAAACTTCACTTCGAAAATTACTTTGATTTTTTCTAATCCAATCTAAGCGATCTTCTTCAACAGTTGCATAAGCATCGACTAAAAATTGTTGAAATAGTCGTCCACCTTTTAATAAAGTATTTGTTATATTATTTCTGTCTTGAATCTGATATGTAATATAAGCTCGCATTGATACTCTTTGTCTTTTCTGTGTACGATTTTCTGTCAATCGTTGCATTAATAAATTTATTTTATATCCATCTTCACCATATGGGAAAAGTATTGGATATTGTAGTGACATATATTTTGGATGTATTTTAGAAATACGTTGTAAATGTCCACTGTTTGTTTCAATAATTACATCTTTATTTGAATTGTGTTCTCCAATATCACCAACTATCAAACCACTAATTTAATCACTTGTTGGTTCTTCATATTGCTTACTATCAGTAGCTTGGCGATTAAGTATACTCATATTTAATGAAGGCAAAGAATGATTTTCAAATTTATCTCTTATCATTCGAAATTCTTTAACTAATTCATTAGTCTCATCAAACATTTTAATAAGTCCTTCGACAATATCTGGTTTGATATTTTGATTAACATGATCAGGATCAATAGCATTGATACGATTTGAAATCTCATTTTTTGTATCATATATGTATAACTGAGCATATTTAGGACATTCTCCATCAGAAGATAATACAGAACCCATTAAATGATGGACTTGACCACTAATTTTAAAAACATATGGACCTGATCCAGTATTTATCTTATAATCAATTTTCGCTCCCATTGATGTAAAAGAGAACATTGAATTGTAAACTCTTATATTTTCTCTAAAAAGTTTACTTTCTGAACTATTGTTTGGATCTAATAATCTTTCAAGAAAAATTGGTGTTGGTTTTGGCTGCTCAATTTTGATTTGACCTCTTTTGCAACATTTTGTATAAATGAGAGGCTCATTTGAAGATGATTGCTTAACAGCTTCTCCGAACCAAAAAGATGCATTGCAATAATCACATTCATGAACATTATCACCCGAATCCTCATATTTTACAATTGATCCTGGAATGAGAAATTTCACTTTTGTTAGTCAAACAAATATGATAATTATTTTTTGAAAATGATACGTAAGAATTATCACATGCCAATAACCTTGCTTGCTTCTTTGATATGATGCTTGACCAAATGGATGAGAGTATTGACCTGCATACAAAATTTGTAAACAGTTAGTTACATTGTTCATTAAAATTATAATGATGTGATGACAGTCAGTTACTATCAATTTGCAGAAATTTAGACCTGTATCAATGTTAATGCTGCAATATTTTACTTTATTGAACTGTTTAATAAAAGCTATATGCTGAAAACTTAATGCTGCTGTATCAATTAATTCAATCAACCTGAAAAATTTCTCCTTCCTTTAATCATCATGGGAAATAAATTCACTAATAGAAATGGCAAATGTATACCAAGTCTGAACAATTACTGCATTTGAGTTTAGAAAATATGAGTAACAAAAACACAGAAGCTGTGTTGTGATATGAGCATTACCGGCAAAACTTAATTAAGAGTGATACAGGAGACAAAACAAAACAAAACCAACTGAAATTAACACCTAATTCGGTTCCAAACTAAAGACTTCAGCAGTCATACTTGTAATACTCTGTTTCTTATTGAAGACTAAAATTTGAAACCAACTGAAATTTGATTGAATAAAAATAGAGACGACAAAACTGAATAATTTGAAAACAAAATTGAAGTAGATATAAACTTATTAGTACAGGAAAAGGAAATACAGCAGAACAAAAGTCTCATTAAAATTAAGGCCATAAATTAAATTAATTAAAAATTTTACCTTCTGTAATCATATGCGGATTTTCGTTCGCAACTGCAGTGATATTTTGGTCGTTGCTATTTGATACTTCAGCAATTTCTGGATAAGACACTATAATCAGAAATCAAACAATGTCAATTAGTTTATATTTCTAAAGAAAGAACAGTTTTTGCTAAAAACTATTTGCATAGATCAACATTTCAAAGGACATAAAATAGACCCACCTGTTTTCCATCTACGTGATTTAACCTGATCAACACGATTACATCTAGTTCTTGTTGCAACAAAGCCCTCACCACTGCAGATTCGTTGAATTTTCTGTTGATTCTGACGATTTTCAGCATCACTGTTCTAACAATCTTTTTGCTCCTCTCATCATAGTTTTTGGTGCCATCACTGCATTCAAATATGTAATCCAGTTTAAATTTCAGACAATTATCTCTAATAATGATAATTTGTAAGTCCATTCATAGTCTCATAGATAGACACACACTAACAATAACCTATTAATCAACCTTTTCCATAACATAAACTGAATATCAGTGGTAAACTGAATACAAAACTACCTGTAAAATTTCTATCTAAACCCGAAACAGCAAAAGAGACTGACAGCACGCTGTCCTCTAGATCTGCAGAATGAAATAAAAAATTATTTACACTATATGATAACACTTTAGACACAGAAACTATAAATGAATCACCGATGAAATAGAATAGAAGTTTATATCCAATTTGAATCATTCTTAACATTTTTAGAATCAATCATGAGATGATCCAAAAAATCATCAAATTCAAACTGAAAGTAATACATTACGTAAACACAGCATGAATCTAAGTACAAACTTTACATCATTTTGAATCAGAATGTAAAAAACTGAACCAAATAGCATTCCCAAACATATCATCACTAAATTACCAACTAATTTGCATTAATACCAATAATGAACATCAATATGAACATATCAATTCTATGTTAACTACATACCTGAATAGCAATAAGACGGTGAGATACTTCCAAACAATGTACAGAGGAACAGCGGCAGAAGAATAATACACACACTTCTTTGCATATAATCTGAAAAACACAAACAAAAGAGCAATCAAATTTGAAAATTAATCATTAAGCTGCCAAAAAACTTAACCAAGGTATTATAATTTAGCAATCACATTGTTAGATAACCATTTGTAGACTCTAAACAAAACTGCAGAATATCTCTAAACATTAACAAACATCCAATCATGAGATTATTTTGTTTAATGAAAGTTAATGTGATGTGTCTTTCCAAATCCATAAGTTTCTTTGAAATTTCCAATACTCTATTTCTAGCGCTCATCTATATACACTATATACTGAAACTGACCAAACAGAAAGAAACTGAACTATATTGCAAAACTGTTACACAATACACAAACAATATAAAACTAACCCAAAATTTTCAAACAAAAAAACAAAACACACTGAAAACTCTATCTTCTAATTTTTTCAATCAACCATCAAAATTGCAAAGCCCAGGGGAAATAAAATACTAAAAAGATCAAAATCTGTATCTGTCAAAAGGCAAAGTCCAAAAAATGATCCTAAACTCAAAACTAAAGCCAAAATTGCAGAAATAACATGGTAGTTAATTGTACTAAAACTAAGCACCCTATTCAATACAAAAGCATATATATAAACGATCCCTAAATTTATCCACTCATCAATCCAATCGTAAGGTGCAAACACCAAATTTCACTTAATGAAAAAAAATAGCACTATCTAATCCTAAGTAGAATTAGAGAACAACATGTAGAATACAAAATCTTAATCTTTTGGTGTTACTATGCTAATGAAGTTTTGGTGGTGTTACAGTTGGTACAAAAGGAAATTATGTTTTTGACTTTCAATAACATACATAGGCTTAATGGTGAATTTATCTACTTAGGATTGTTTTCTGAAAGCAACTTTTGTTGGTACTGTGCATTTGAGAAATTACTATGCTGAATTTAGAGGCTCTAAGAGCAATGGCAAAAAGAGGAGATTTCACCACAGATATACCCAAATCAAACACACACCTTTTCGACCAAAATCTTCAATCTCTCCTCTTCTTTCTCGTACCCCAACGATCTACCATCAAAATCAAAAACCTTATATCAAATCCAAAGGAAAAGAAACTACCATATTACAAAACTTCACTTCAGTTACCATTTCAATTAATCATATTAGCCAACTCTTCAATTAAGCATAAAAACAGCAAAGAGACTAACTGAATTTAACTTTCAACAAACTCAGAATCGAAACTCTGAAATTATAGAATCAAATTCAATCACCCAAGAAAACCCCCAATTCAGTAAACCTAACCGTAAAAGCAAATCAAACCCAACACAACAAAACTCAATTCCCAATTTCGGAACCCGCAATCAATAACCTGAATTAGAAGAGAACAACAAAAACCCCAACCAAAACGAAAAACCATAGAAATCTGGGAAACAATACCTTCGATACGAAACGCTCTTCTCTCCACCGATCTGAATCTAACAGACTCCAGTCTCGTATAAAACTGCTTCGACTTCTTCTTCTACTGAATCAGAGGGGATCGAACTCGATGATGATGAGATTATGAGAAAAACTCTGGACTCTAGTAAATGATTTCTATTGTGAAACACCACCACCGTCAGACTAAAATAGAGACCATCGTAAGAAGGGTGTAGAAGAATGGCAAACTTGTAATTGAGCGAAACAGAAAGGGCAAAAGGGCCACTTCATTTTGCACAGCGATGAACAGTTAACCGGGATTTAGATATATGTACAAGAAAATGCACCCGCGCGATGCTGCGGGAATATGAGCAATATTGTTTGATTCGATGCTACTGAATTTAGAAACATTGTTATATTAATTGCTACATTATATATTATATCCTAACAACAGTAGGTGTTTGTGTACAAAGTCTGATTCGTCATTTGCAACAAATGATAAGTCCTCCGAAATTTCAGCCGAGCTGTTGTAATTGGAAAATACAGTAATAATGTCAATCATTCTAGGTGTTTGTGTACAAAGTCTGATTCGTCATTTGCAACAAATGATAAGTCCTCCGAAATTTCAGCTGAGCTGTTGTAATTGGAAAACACAGTAATAATGTCAATCAATAAGAAATAGTGATTATTTGGTTCTGTAAATTGAAATCATTGAAATGGTTTTGTATGGAGTAAGCACAAACATTAATCAATGAGGCATTGGAATGTAGAGATGAGGTTACCTATAAACAACCCAGCTGCATATGACGTGATCAGAGCTCTGCAAAATACTGATGTGAAGTGAAACATAGAGTGCAATGAGTGTTGAGATATTTAGCAATGTGAGTATACTATGTTATAAGATAGGAATGTAACTGATTTCAAGAATAACTAAAAATAGGAATCAAATTCTCGAATTATCAGAAAAACAAAACGGACGAAATCAGAAACTATAAATGGTGTTACTTTGAATTATCCTCATCAATCCTCCAGTTTTGAGTTTGAATTAGTTATTGACCAAGCTATGAACAGTAACAGGCCGATGTGATCCTAATTCGAGAATTAGAAAGTATTAATTGTAGTGACTAAATTAAAAAGTATTAACTGAACTTCAATCCTCCAGTTTTGAGTTTTGTTTCCTCTTCTCACTACTATTCTATTTCATCTGTCAAAAGGCAAAGTCCAGAAAATGATCCTAAACTCAAAACTAAATCCAAAATTGCAGAAATAACATGTTAGTTAATTGTACTAAAACTAAGCACCCTATTCAATACAAAAGCATATATATAAACGATCCCTAAATTTATCCACTCATCAATCCAGTCGTAAGGTGCAAACACCAAATTTCACTTAATGAAAAAAAATAGCACTATCTAGTTCTGGTTTGACTCTAACCTATACGTAGTACTAATTCTATGTTGCTCCTCTTCTGGAGGAGAGCAAACAATTTCGCCAGTCTTATAAATCTTCTTACAGAAATTATCAATAAAACCACCAATTCCAATTTCAACAAACCAAAACCAAATTGCTCACCTTTTAATGGTATTTATAAAGCTGCAGGAATATATATCTTTGAAAGTAACTAATCACAATACAAAAGCAATCAGGTTTTGAAAAAAATCAAAGAAGCAGTTATAGACCCTCAGATTCAATTTATATACATGACTTTGACCAAATTCAACTTACATATATATGAACAAAATGTAAGGAATACTCCCACAGATTCTTCATGTGAGACAAATGGATGTATTCAATATTAAAAATCAATCAAGACTTTATTATCAAAGAGCAATACTCTGCATTCATGCAATTTGAATAATAATTAAAGCTTGCACAGATTGGAGATACACTCACAATGATAATCAAAACACGTCCAAGCTCTTGATTTCAAGTAAGGCTTTTGGAAGTTAGTTTTTTTTGGAGCAAACAGCTTATCAGCAACCTAAGACAAAAGCAGCAAATTAGAGCCTCTAAATTCAGCATAGCAATTTCTCAAATGCACAGTACCAACAAAATTTGCTTTCAAAAAACAATCCTAAGTAGATAAATTCACCATTAAGCCTATGCATGTTATTGAAAGTCAAAAACATAATTTCGTTTGGTACCAACTGTAACACCACCAAAACTTCATTAGCATAGTAACACCAAAAGATTAAGATTTTGTAATCCGAATACTTCAATGTTAGAATCAGAGAGTGAAATCAAATACCTAATAGCAACAAAAACAACCACTAAACATCATTTCAAGCCAAAGTAAATCATCCTGGAGCCAACCTAGTAATCAAGACAAAAACAGTCCAGCTAACTTTAATATTGGTATGTGAATGCAAAGTAATGAAATATCTAGAGGCAAAAAAAAAAAAAAAAAAAAAAAGACTACTACTCAACAAAAGTCTAAATAGCACAACGAAACTTTAATAATTTGACAATTCATTGAGTTCTACAAACTCTTTAACTGATTCTACATGTCGTTCTATAATTCTTTTGATTTTAAAAGCAATATTTGGCTTCAATATGTGTTCTTGTTAAAAAGTTCTTGTTAAAAAGACCAAGTCCAACGATTGAGACAGATTCCTTAAGTTGCTATAAATCAATTGGAATTTACATAACTCGCAAGACAAATGATCCCCAAAACAATATCGGTTATGATAATGACCATCTAAAAAGGGGGTATACGTGCCCTAAGAGCAATGGCAAAAAGAGGAGATTTTACCACAGATATACCCAAATCAAACACACACCTCTTCGAAAACCCAGCAACCTCTTCGACCAAAATCTTCAATCTCTCCTCTTCTTTCTCGTACGGTCGTACCCCAACGATCTACCATCAAAATCAAAAACCTTATATCAAATCCAAAGGAAAAGAAACTACCATATTACAAAACTTCACTTCAGTTACCATTTCAATTAATCATATTAGCCAACTCATCAATTAAGCATAAAAACAGCAAAGCAACTAACTGAATTTAACTTTCAACAAACTCAGAATCGAAACTCTGAAATTATAGAATCAAATTCAATCACCCAAGAAAACCCCCAATTCAGTAACCTAACCGTAAAAGCTAATCAAACCCAACACAACAAAACTCAATTCCCAATTTCCGAACCCGCAATCAATAACCTGAATCAGAAGAGAACAACAAAAACCCCAACCAAAACGAAAAACCATAGAAATCTGGGAAACAATACCTTCGATACGAAACGCTCTTCTCTCCACCGATCTGAATCTCGCAGACTCCAGTCTCGTATAAAACTGCTTCGACTTCTTCTTCTACTGAATCAGAGGGGATCGAACTCGATGATGGAACTCGATGATGATGAGATTATGAGAAAAACTCTGGACTCTGGTAAATGATTTCTATTGTGAAACACCACCACCGTCAAACTAAAACAGAAGCCTTTGCGTATGAACTATGAAGGGTGTAGAAGAATGGCAAACTTGTAATTGACGGAGACAGCAAGGGCAAAAGCGCCACTTCATTTTGCACAGTGATGAACAGTTAACCGGGCTTTAGTATATAGTATAATAATAATAATTTGGTTAGTCAAGAAATGAAGTCTGACCACAAAAACAGGTGAAAGGCAGTAAGATGAAAATTTTACCGTCCCCACACGCGGTGCTCGTGGGAGTAACTTCTAAGCCTCCAACTCTCCGAGGTTGCCGCCGACTCCGGTTTTCTCAAATCTGAGACGAGAGAAGAATATTTTGAATTGCAGCATTGTCGGCACCGTTAATTGATCGTTCATAGTCGGGCGGCCCAAGTTTGTTCTGATATGGGATCCCAATCTGAGTAACACTTGGAAGTCGAAAATCATCGAAACCCAATTCATTGCGGCAGTTTGTAGGTAACGAATTAGTTAACCAAAAGCAATTATGGGTTTGTTTGTATTCACAGGCGGAGATATTGGCCTCAATTTTCTGAATTTTTTGTTGTGATTTTATTTACTCGTATTTTCTCGGAGTCTCTCTATTTCAGTACTTCTGAGTTCTGATGTTCATCTCCCATCTTAGATTTTATTACCTTACTTCTCCAACAGTTTATGATATATATCCTATCAAGTTAATTGAATCAATGCATCATGATACACATATCCATATTGGTTAGTTGTGGATTTTGATTAACTTACCCTCACTTTGAATTTGCTTAGGTAGGAGTTTTTATTTTTATGAGAACCATTTTAAAGGCAAACTTTAATCTTTTTTTGTTAAATCCTTGGTATTTAGTATAGTTTTTCTTTCCTGCGCATTGTGGGATACATATGGGTTTTGGCAGGGGGTTTTGATTTTCTGATGATGCGCTATTGTTTGGCAAACAAATTTTCCCTTTTACAGACATATGCGGTTATTTGGCTATAGAATTAGGTGGTTTTAATCCCATCCCGGATAAGTTCTTCACTTGATCAGTGTTTATTTTGAATCTGGATTATGATGTCTACAGTCTCAATTTTGTCAATGTGTTGGGTTGATCCCTTTATCTTCATCTTTTGTGGCACTAAATTCATCTGCATTGGGATTACATGCTCTGAATTTTCGTTGTCAAGGTTGTTAGATTTCTCTTTGATGGAATTTGTTTGTTTAGTATGATAGGTTTATGCTCTCTCTCTAGGGGATTCTAAGTTATGCCTTCATCTTAGGTGGGTGCTCAACTACTGACCTTTTGAGTTGAATTCCTGCTTAGGATTAGCCTTGCTGTTGTTGATATGGTTTAGAGGCTATGCCTCATTCCCAACTTTCAGGTGTTTCCTTCAGTATGGCTTTTGCTTCTGAGCAATCTCATGGTGCTGATTAATGGAGTCATTGCCCGTGGCCGGAGAGGAAGAAGTTTACCCAATCTCCTCAGCAGTATTGTATTGTATGATAGACTTATGGGCATACTAGTGTGAATACGCCGGAAGCTGCTGCGCGGAGATCACATGATTCAACATAGGCATGAGGCTCCTATTGTATGTGTGTCATATATAACACACTAAATGATTAGGCAACAACAGTATCGAGTCCTTTAATTTGTTTTTGTACTAAGCCAGATGCTCTTTTAAAGTTTGTGACATGTATTTGATTAGCTTAATCTCACTCTCAGTGTGCATTGTTTTCCCTTTCTACTATGATTTCCTGAATGCCACCCAAGTCTTTAAAATTTCACAGAAGGGTGACCTCACAGCAAATGTAAACAAAAACTATATAAAGTTGGAGTTAAAGCAAAACAAGTACTGTACTAAGGGAAAATGAGGACTTAATTTTGATTTAGATTAAAGCCAATGAGAAGTAGGAGTTTGGCGAGGTCAATCAGAGGTCTTTTTGTTAATAGCTAGGTCAACTGAAGAATTCTTACATGTCAAACCTTCTATCAAAGGCTTTCATAAATACACAGTGATCACCAGGTGGAAGATTACTAGTTCTCAAATGCACACTGATCACCAGGAGCAACACAAGCAGTAAAACAAAATTTGTGAAGTAATCTTCTAGTTGAAGTAAACAAATAAGTCTAAATATGCCATGGAATGTGCAAGATGTATGGAATTGAGGGAGAAAATGAGAAGCTAATATTTAGTGGGATCGATTTGACAGAGTAAAAAGCCAAAATGATAAGACCAATTTAATAAACCACAAGTAGATCGATATATGACTGAAAACATGGCAACTATAAATCAAAAGCACGAGAACATTAGTACCAATGATTCAATGGAAACACATACAATCCATTGTCCACAAGATTTCATTAGTATGCAGTTTTGAATAGAAAGGCTACTAATCAATGCACACCCAAGAGGTAACATGATACAACAGTCTAAATTCAAAAGGCCATTAGTATTTCCATAAAACCCATTGTCCTTGATAGAAACTATCCTAGAACTACACATCCATATGGTTCAGTTACTGGAACAGTAACGTGTGTCCACCAAAACAACTGATGATTACAGATTTTTCGGAAACTGATCCCTGACCACTTGTCAATCCTGACCGAACCATTTCCTAAACTTTGGAAAGCGACCTGTAGAAAAATATAATAAATTATATGACTGAAAGTAAATTGATTTAAATTACAAACATAATCGAACATTGAAGATATGAACCCAAACAATGTTAAGGTTTAAACACCCTATGTGTATGCGTAGCTTGTCACTCCCCAATCCCAACATTATGACATAGAGAACTACACAGAAAAGGAAAAGCAGAAGAAAAGAAAAAAACCTGCATTTAAAGAAATTCAATTTGGAAGTTGGAACCAAACTATTGCTTCTTTCAAAAGTCTAGTATGTTTCTACCATACAAATATAGAAGATACAGATTTCAAAAGAACACATTCACAAATCCCTTGCACCGAAGGGATCAGACCCAAAAGGTTTAGAAGATAGTAGGTTAGTAAATAGTAACACAGAAACAAAAAGAAAGGAAGAGTGGCAAAATTAAAACTTTATGAACTCTGCACTCATTCCATATGCTGCATCCTAAGTATCTGCTCAATAGAAATTCTTTCAAAAACAATTCTCAAACAACTTAAGGGTATGTCGAAAGGTACTTAATAGGGATTTAACCAACTCAGAAATTAAACTAACGGAACCCGGAAATGAATGTCAACATAGTTCCGATCCTCCCAAAAGGAAATAAGGAAAAGAAATTAGATTGAAAAAAATCGACCTTAGAACTCTGATAAAAACCCAATCTTCTTCCTCTCGTCAATAGTCAAACCAAACTCTCAAGTTGTCTCTCTCTCTCTCTCTCTCTCACACCATACTTGCTCAAAAGATCCCTCATCACCACACAAGAAAAGTCTAATTTTCTTCTCTCTTTAAACACATGTTCTCCCAGCAATAAAGAGCACCCACTGCCCACACTCTTCCAGAAAACTTTTAGATAGAACCAAAGTGAGAAACAAAAAGGCAAAATAATATATAGATAAACTAAAAGGTGTAGATAAAAGTTTCTATACCTTGTACGGTTGCTATCAAGGAAAGAGCATGAGCAGGAGACTACACAACTTCCGCTTTGATTCGTTCAACATAAGTTCCCTGCCCAAGAAAATAGCACTTTCAATACAAAACTCATCACTATCCAGAAGCCATATTTTAGATGATTTCTGGAGTCTAGAGCATGTAAACTACTCCAAGTGACCATTTACTCTATTGTGCTAAACATGAGGAAGTTGCCACAACCAATAGAAACCTTTGGTTACAGTCTATGTAATAAAAAAAACAAGACGAAATGAGGAGAGTTGGAACAGGAAATCAAAATCATTGGAATACAGAGATGTAATTATGCAATCCTATTTGCACGAATGAGTATAGACTATGCCCTCGGTATATGAAAAAAATTGAAATGTCCCGATAGGATTCTATGTCCTCAAAAACCATCAACAACGCAAAAAAGAATCCACTGTGCTCCATAATTTGGATTCTCTAATCTAAATTGACTACACCGTATCAGTACAATCAACTCAAACGAAGCAAATATGTAGCAAACTCAATAGCCCGACTGCTCTAATTAACCATTAACATCAACTTAATTTAAAAAAAAAAAAAATGAAATTTATGATTCTCAGAACTGAATTTGAGCATATTGAATATGGGGTTTGCAAACCTGAGGTCATTGAAGATACGTCTGATTGCATTCCGATACGGATTTCGACCATCGCCGACGAAACGCAGCGTTTTGATCAGCATCTAGTCTCTCTCAGCACACAGAGAGGTGCGAATGTGTTTGATTCTCATCACAGAAGAGAGGCGAAAGAAACAAAGATTGGGTTTCTGAACTGAAATTTCTAGGTCGGCGGTCGGGGACGAACAACACCAGCAAGAGGAAATGAAATGGATCCCAGACTAAGCCCTACTGCTAAATTTTGTTTATATATCCTCTCAAACGATGTCGTTCCATCCCTAACCTCGGTATTTTTCAAAAATTGAAATGGCCCCCCAAAAAATTAAAAATTTGAATATCCCGCCTAATATTCCCATCCTAATGAGGGAAGGCAACCCTAAACTTAACATCTCGTGACAAACTTTCGAGTAAAAAATTTGTGTCAATTCTAAATTCTCAAAATTTTAAATTCTCAATGTTATGCATAATCGTTTTAATGAGAAATACATTTTAGTAATTGTCTTAATCTACGACAAACGAGGCTAATTTTTTTCACAATACATATTACTATGTGACTAATACATCTAATCTACTGTTTATAATTTTGAATCTACTAACTTTGTCTAAGTTTTTTTTAATTTTTTTTATTTGTCAATCACACAGTGTCCTCAAAGGCTTCCTAACTTTGTCTAAGTTATTCATTGGCTATAGATAAATGTATACCATTAAATATGGACACGGTCAATGATAATGAATACGGTCAAAACCCGACCATTGGATGCGATATTTTAGATGTTATATGCATATGATAAAAAATTTATTCGCATTTATACTCCTATATTCAGATTTGCTCATCTAAGGGACAGTTTTAAGGGACTGTGAGGGACAAATGTATCTTAACCACATGTATTAAATACAAAAGCAGAAATTATAACAACTTAAAACTGTACATTTATTTTCAACCGTCAGATTCTCTTGTCTCTTACAGTCCCTTAAAAACTGTCTCTTAGGTGAGCAGGCCTTCTCCTATATTTAATTCATGACAAGTTTTGAAGAACAATTTTTAGATGTTATATGCATATGATAAAAAAATTATTCACATTTATACTCCTATATTTATTCATGACAATTTTTGAAGAACAATTTAATTGAGAGTGCAGTCGCGGGTAGATGGAGATAGGCCATGTGAGAGTGCAGTCACAAACCTCTTGAAAGCTAGAGTCGTGACAAAGCCATTATCAACGTTTTAGAGGAAAGGAATATATTTGGTAAAGTCTGCTCACCTAAGGGACTGTTTTTAAGGGACTGTGAGGGACAAATGAATCTGATGGCTGAAAATAAATGCACAGTTTTAAGTTGTTATAATTTCTGCTTTTTTATTTCATACATGTGGTTTAGATGCATTTGTCCCTCACAGTCTCTTAAAATTGTCCCTTAGGTGAGCAAGCCTGTATATTTGTAATCAACTTAGAGGATAAGAGCTTTACTAATGGAGTGTTGGCTACAACCTTGTTCACCAAGCTAATGGAATTTTTTCCACGTTGCTAAAGAAAAACCCAGCACATTCATATTGAAATCTACAGATAAAGGACCTAACAAAACCGAGCACATTCATATTGCAAACTCAGGATCTTGAAAACCACACGAATTCAAAAAACCAAAAAAGGTGGAAAGGAGCACAATTCAATAGGAAGAAGAAGTTGAAGAGAGAAAAGAAAAACATACGCAATGGGAAAAATTAGGGCAGAAATAAATGAGCGAGACATGACCAAAGATATCCATATATATGTTATCTTCATTAATTATTAAGTTTAAAAGAGAAGCAAATAGCAGAACGACAATGAAAAGTTAGAGGTTCTTATCAACGCGACGCTTTTAGAGAAAAGGCTAAACACTATCCCATTTAACTATAGGGTTTTTGTCAATTTACCCCATTTTTAGAGATTTTTTTCCCACTTACCCCATTAAGTTTTTTTAATTATCTCTTACTCAAAACACTCTAAGGAGGTTTTCCCTAATACCCCATTAAGATTTTTTTAAATTTTTTTTTTTTAATACCATTTTACATTCACCCCTTTGTTACTTAGAGAGAGAGAGAGAGAAACCATAGGAGACTTCACCGGAACCCCGTCACCGGCCGCCGGAATCAGGCCAACTTTCGCAGGATTTCAGTCACCTGCCGCCGCTCACCGGGATTTGTTGAAAATCTCACCGAAAATGTTTTTTTTGCCCCCAATAGACATCTATTGCCCTTTAATAGAGGGGCAATAGACCTCTATTGCTTTAATAGACGTTTATTGCCCTAATAGACGTTTATTGCCCCAATAGACCTCTACTGCCCCCAATAGACGACTATCAGCCATGTATTGCCCCCTAATAGACGTCTATTGCCCCCAACAAAACTTTCAGTCGCCGAAATGGGAACCAATCTCTTTAAATTTGGACAAATAAACTTTGATTAAATAAAAAAACCGAGGAGATTACATAAATTTAAAACGTCTATTGCCCCCCAATAGACATTTAACAGACCTCTATTGCCCCCCAATAGACGTCTATTGCCCTCATACAGGGGCAGAGCTATGTTTAGGTCCGGCGGGGTCCGGACCCCCCTTAAGTTTTTGACAGATACGCTCAATACCAAGCATTGCAGTGATAAAGCTTTAAAAAATTATTTTATCCAATACATGGACCCCCCCCCCCCCTCCATTTCCCTTCCTCCCCCAAACCCAATCCCACACTACCAAGTGCCACGTGCCACTTGCTAGGTAAGAGAAAGAAAATAATAACAGAAAGATAGATAGATCATAAATGTCTCCCTGATTACTATTCTATATATAATATTTATTGAATTGAAATTGGTTAACTAAAAATAATTAACAATTGGTTAGATTAATAAAATGAAATATATAATATGCAATAGATGTTAGAGTTTTTAATGAGAAGTTTTCTGTCAATTTTGTGCCTCTACTTTTTATTTCGAGTCTGCGACTACAATGGTGTGGAGCTAAATTTTCAGAAATTCATTCTCGATTAAACAAATATGGTTTTATAAGATTTTGTAGATTTAGCCCTCTAAAGTATTCAATTCTTTGTTTATGAGTATTGTGATGAAAAATAATCTACAAAAATGCAACATTTAACGTATGGTTAACTAAAATAAATAATTAAAATTATAAATCTAGTCCAGACTCAGACCCCCCCAAAGTAAAATTCCTAGTTCCGCCACTGCCCTCATAAAACAATTTTTTTTTTCTTTCTTTTTTCTTTCCTTCTGGACTTTCTGCCCCCATTTTACAAAAAAAATAAAATAATAATAATAATAATAATAATAATAATAATAATAATAATAATAATAATAATAAATAAAAACTGCCTGCGTTCGACCGGCTTCTACTCCACCTCCGGCAACGTCGAACCAACCGGTTCATACTGAACTGCTTCTCCTTTTCTTGGTACAATCTGATGTACCAAGTTCCGGTATGAATCCCAATTGCTAAACCTGATTCATACAATATTACTAATTTAGAAATTTGTGATTTTTTCCCTTTTGTTTATATATCCTCTCAAACGATGTCGTTCCATCCCTAACCTCGGTATTTTTAAAAAATTGAAATGGCCCCCCAAAAAATTAAAAATTTGAATATCCCGCCTAATATTGGCAACCCTAAACTTAACATCTCGTGACAAACTTTCGAGTAAAAAATTTGTGTCAATTCTAAATTCTCAAAATCTCAAAATTTTAAATTCTCAATGTTATGCATAATCGTTTTAATGAGAAATACATTTTAGTAATTGTCTTAATCCACCACAAACGAGGCTAATTTTTTTCACAATACATATTACTATGTGACTAATACATCGAATCTACTGTTTATAATTTTGAATTTTTGCAAAATCACAAAATAAAGATGTGTCTACTAACTTTGTCTAAGTTTTTTTTTTTAATTTTTTTTTTTATTTGTCAATCACACGGTGTCCTCAAAGGCTTCCTAGGCCCAGAGAATAACTTTGTCTAAGTTATTCATTGGTTATAGATAAATGTATACCATTAAATATGGACACGGTCAATGATAATGAATACGGTCAAAACCCGACCATTGGATGCGATATTTGAGATGTTATATGCATATGATAAAAAATTTATTCACATTTATACTCCTATATTTATTCATGACAATTTTTGAAGAACAATTTAATTGAGAGTGCAGTCGCGGGTGTTAAAACCGAAAAAAATTCATATATCCAATTACAACGAGATTGACGTCTAGTGCATTTCTATGGCAAAAGACAAAAGATTGTGAAGAAGTACAATTGTCAAGCTCGTAAAGCATTGGACTTCTAGGTTTGTTAGAAGTCTTGCCAACAATGCAATTAAAAAATAAGTTACAGTTTTGACGTCAGAAGAGAAAGAAGAAATTGAGGAGATAAAGTTTCCAACTAGTTCACTTCGAGTTGAGCTCTAAAACTCTCAATGTTGTATGCAAGTCAAACTCGTCACTAGTGCACTATATAAGCATGATGTGAAGAAAAGAAAAAGGGAGGAGACCAACCTGAAGAGGCAGCAGCGCGGAGAAGCACAGACGGAAAAAAAAAAAAAGCAGGAGCCATAGGAGAAGAAGTTTCATTCAATCCAAGGTTCAAATCTGTCTCTCATCGTCCTCCTCCATCTCCATCATTTTTTTTGCTCGCAGGTATTAAAGACCCCATGCTCAACAAACATGCCGGAGCAGCGCCTCCGATGACCATGCCGGGCAGCGTCCCGATGAACTCATGCCGGGCAGCGTCCCGATGATCCATGCCGGGCAGCGTGCCGATGAACCATGCCGGGCAGCGTCCCGATGAACATATCAGAGCAGCGCCTCCGCTGCAGGCCTTGCGCTCTCAAATCCCAGCAACAAGCCTCCCCCAGCGACAACTTTGCTCTCTCAAATCCTGGCAGCAGCGTCTCGTCTCTGTAGCACTTTCAAACTCACAAAGAAAGTCAAAGCTGCAGGTTACCACTGCTACTGACGAGCCACGCACCTCTCTTCTTCTTTGGATGTGCTATTCCTTGATCATAAACCATGACCATTGGTCTTGAAGCAAATAAGAAAAGCTGCTCCCTCCATGCCAGAAGCAAGGCAATTGGTCACTACTGGAGCTTTGCCGAGGCTCCTTACGTAGCTGAACACCATCACAACAAATGAGTAAAAAAAAAAAGCTGCAAAACATGTACAAATCACCCGGCCAAATTGATAAATGAAGCTGCAACACGCTTTGCATTCATAATGCAGAGGCTTTTAGGTGACCAAGTTGCTGAAGGGAACAAATTTTGGCCTTTGCATATAATTAGCAAAGCATGAAAATATTATCCCTTGTAAAGCCACGTATTAGGAGTTTGCATTTAAACTACCTCAAAATGGCATTGGTACATATATAAGGCAAAAGAAACAAAATATGAAGGCAATTGCTGGAGTTTTACATAAATGTATCCTAATCAAGTAAAAAAAAAGATTGGATGAAGACAAAAACTACGTCAAGAGCTACGTGTTTCTTTGTTGATCACAATTGGAAATAATGAAGGTAGTGTCATGTTCTGGACTCTTGTTTTGGAGTATGTTGCTGCCAGCAAAAAACAACAAGAGAGGGAGAACATGATAAGGGAAGCTTTTTTACATGGAGCGGTGGGTTTTGCAAGACCAAGCATGAAAGTTTAATTAACATATCTTGTCATCAAAGTATACTGGAATTCTAAACAAAAGGGAAAAATACAAGTCAAGAAAAGGGTAAACCAATTTAAAAATGTTCAAGGCAAAGAGGTTTACCACAAGACGTGTGTGTGCTCGTCTTCGATGACACCTATTGTCGAAAATACAATATTTGAATTTAGAGTTCTGATGACACCTACAAACAAGCAAAAAGGAAGTTAATTCTTCTCCTACAAACCGCACGAAGCTAAATATATTCTCCGTGATGCACTCCACCTGTTTGAATTCACTGACTGGCAAGACCAAAAGATAAGTGAGAGGACCAATCACAACTTTCAGATGATGAAATCCTCCCCTGCTAAGAACACAAATGCGATTCCACTTCCAGATCAGATTGGGAGATCGACAGTCCATCTCCAAATCTTTTATCGATCGGCAGGAGTATTATGACATCGCTTCGTGTTTGTCTGGTTTTGGTGAACAAGTGAAAAATGGAAAGGAAATGAAATGAAGGGAGAGGTGCAGAATTCCAACAGATGGGTCATTGCGGGTGCCCATATCAAATTTGGGGTTCAAAATACTTCTTGGGTGTCCATATTAAATTCAGTACCTGGAAGAAAACCTCGATGGGTGACCACGAGTTCCAAACGAAAGTTGAGAAGTGTGACTCGGAGTTGGCTCAACACAACGGGTGTCTAAATAAAAGATATCCGAATATTGGTTTCGTAAAAAAAAAAAGCTTCGAAACCCAAAATGGAAATCATTTTGGTACAAAACCAAGGAAAAGGCAAATACCCAAAATTCACAAATTTGTATGAACTACAAGGGTTTGATCCCTTCACAGGGTATGTAGGCAATCTAGCGACCCACTAGATGCAACCACAAATTCAAATCGAATCCCTGACTCCACCAGTCAAATTCGCCCAAACACCAGAAAAATAAAATCATTCTTAAATTGTCCAAAAGCAAATGCAAGGGCTCTAAACCCTCACAAATATCCCAAACACAAATCCAAAAATAAATGGGTCATCTAACCATTTAAATCCCAAATGTTGGAACTACATGTGGTTTGATCCCGCAAGGGTATGTAGGTAATCTAGAATCAAATAATCTAGATGCAACCGCATCCTAAACACTATTCCTATTCCAAAAATCCAAGCCTTCCAATGGGTCATTCACTCATTGGAACTCTTGAACTACGAGTGGCTTGATCCCTTCCCGGGTACGTAGGCAACCCATTCCAAAATTCGGGTGCAGCCGCAAAAACAAACAACCACACATTGGTTTCTTTATAAATGGAATCAAAGGGTGTTCCCTTGTAACAAGGGATTGTAATTAAGAGACACATTCTGTCTTAAATGGGTCGAACCCGAAATAATTAAAACCCTGTTCTATTAATGAATACGAGTGAAATTACGTTGGGTGACATTTTACACTTTGTGCAATTTTTTTAACCCAACAGCGGGTAGATGGAGATAGGCCATGTGAGAGTGCAGTCACGAACCTCTTGAAAGCTAGAGTCGTGACAAAGCCATTATCAACGTTTTAGAGGAAAGGAATATATTTGTAAAAGTCTGCTCACCTAAGGGACAGTTTTTAAGGGACTGTGAGGGACAAATGAATCTGATGGTTGAAAATAAATGCACAGTTTTAAGTTGTTATAATTTCTGCTTTTTTATTTCATACATGTGGTTTAGATGCATTTGTCCCTCACAGTCTCTTAAAACTATCCCTTAGGTGAGCAAGCTTGTATATTTGTAATCAACTTAAAGATCAAGGCCATAATGATGACCTACAAGGCCAATTTTTTCACACTAAGCATATTATGTGGTAAACACACTTATAAGGTTGAGTTAAACATTTTTCATTTTTTATTTCTCGGATCTATAGAAATTTTGGATATGCCTAATGAGATTGTCTAACTTCTTCATTGGTTATATAGAAATGTATACATTTCAATAGGCCTCATCAACCCGGCCCGGCCCGGCCCATTCGTGGTGGGCTTGGGTCGGGCCGGGCTTTATTGTAAATCGAAGGATCCAAGCCCATCCATATAAAGCGGGCCTTGCGGGCTTTTCGGGCCGGGCCTTGCGGGATTTATTTACAAATAAATCTTTAAAAATACTATGTTTCAAAATACTAATAATAATAATAATAATCTTTAAAGATACTAATTTTTTTATGAACCTATATTTATATATCGTACACTCTAAAGAGCAACCTCTATCAATTCAAAGAAAATGGGAAAACCGACTGTTGGATGTGATTATTACAATAAATTATGAGTGTGGTAAAAAATTTAGCCAATTTCACCAAATTTTCAAATCCGATCGAATTGGTCAACAGTTGTTATTTGTATGTCTTCTTGGTTGACCGATGGTGTGACGACCGCGAAACGTGCTTATTTTTTTACATCACGTCTATAAATATCCCATCGATGGATGTGCGTGTCCATAAGATAAAAATTTCAATTTTAATTACAAAGACGTTGGCCTATACCAATTTGCCTCCTAAAGTTGTATGACTTATACATTGCATTTAAATTGTTGAGGTTCATTCTAAAGCAACCATATAGTGGAAAATGAATTTAGAGAAACCAACCCCTCGATGGAGAGATTGTAATGTTTTATGGTGGTTGTAAAAAATCCAGCCAATTTGGTTCTCGTTTCGAATTCGATCAACTAGGTCAAACTTAGTTACTCTTATAAACCTATATTTATTCCAAAGAGCAACCCCTATTAATTCAAAGAAAATGGAAAAACCGACCGTTGGATGAGATTATTATAATAAATTATGAGTGTTGTATAAAATTTAGCCAATTTTACCATATTTTCGAATCCGATCGAATTGGTCAACCGTCGTCATGATATGTCGAATATATATGCACATATTCTATATAGAAGTATGAGAACTTCCACACACACACACACACACATATATATATATATAAACACACACACACACACATATTCTTATATATATATATATATATATATATATATATATATGATTGAAGAACAAATACAAACCCAGAATCAATCAAACCATGCAAGAAAAAAATTAATTCTTGGAGATGAAGTCCATGTCTCCAGTACGTCATTTGGTTATTATATAGTTTAGGGAGATTGGAAGAATGGTAGTCGAGATCAAGAGAGGGAGATATATATATATATATATATATATCTGTGTGTGTGTGTGTGTTTATAAATATATATAGATATAGATATAGATATATATATATATTTATATATATATATATATATATAAAATACATATGTAATAGTTTACGGGCTTTTACGGGCAGGGCTTAGAGGGTTTTTGGAGGGCCGGGCTGGGTTTTTACCGGCTTTTTGACGGGCCTGGCTGGGCTTTTGGCCCTGCGGGCCTCCATCGGCCCACTTGATCTGCGGGTTTGTTGGTGAGGCCTACATTTCAATATCAACGTGGCTGACCAAAAAGAAATTGGTCAGATCGACCGTTACATGTGATGATCATAATACTATACGCATATGGTAAAAAATTTAGCCACATCCGTCCTCGATCCACGTGGTCAACTAAATATATATTATTCCTTCGTATTTGTTCATTAAAATTCTCAAAGAGCAATTTAATTAAGAAGAGCTCCTAAGTTGAAAAATTTATACAATAATAGTTGAAGCTTGGCCATTAAAGCATGTGCTCACAAACTGTTTGAATGATTCATTAATATCGTTTTAGAAAATAAGTTATTTTGTAGACAGCTGTAATTAACGGTTGTCTGTCTTGACCAAGGCCTAAACAATCACAAACGGTTCATATTACTATGGAGTAAATATACAAGCAATGTCGAATCCTTTATTTCTCATTATTGATGTCTCAAAATGCACGAAATCTCTACATGCCTACTAGTGTGGTCAAAGTTTTCAATTGGCTATGTACAAACGTATATCTTCCGATACCTACAATGTGGAGGAAAAAGCAATTTGCTAATTTGACTATTGGAAGTGATCATTGCGGGCTAAAATAGCTATGCTGAAACATTTACCCTATTAGTATTCGTTTAAGTCTTGATCCACATGATCAACTATATTTTATTAAACTCAAATGCTCGTAATCAAAATTATATTTAAGTAACATACACTAAACCTGTTATCCCCCAGCGATCCGAAGGAGCTCCACAAAACCTGGAGCACCCAAAAACCCTAGGTTGAGAAGTTTGCTCATCCGGCGGTGCTTGGGGTCGGTGCGGTTTTTTGCCTCGCTGCTAATGGGCTGCTGCCGGACGGGACTTGCTAGTTGCTCGGGGAGATTGGGAGAGAGAAGTTGAAACTCACGGTTTCGAACGGGTGGAAATGGTGAGGTCCAGACGAAAACTCTCGGTGTGGTTGTGTTGTGCACGGTGGCAGGCTTCGGCGTGGCTCTTCAGGTCTGGGTGGCATCAAGGTTTCCGATGGGAGCGGCGACGTGGTTCTGGGAGTCGTGCGGCGGTGAACAGTCTGGGCGGCCTCTTCTAACTCTGAAGTGGTGTGCGGCGAGGTGGGCCATGGGCGGTGGTGCGTCGTTTCGATTGGTCGAACCGGTGAGGCTCAGTTGGGGCGTGATCGGCGCAGCGCGAACACGGCGGACTGGTGGTGGGGCGTGGTGTTGCACAAGCAAACGGACTCGGGTGCTGAAGTTTGGGCCTGACCCCAAATCCTGCTGGGCCTGGGCAGTTTTGGGCTTTCTTCTCTTGTACTAGCCCATTGGGCCTTTATTTTGGACTAGGGGTTTGAGCCTTTAGTTTTTCCAGTTTAGTCATTTTGATTTTAATAATTCCCTACTTTTTTAGGGAGCTATCATCGAGTCTAGTTTACTCGCCCTATTTACTATGTAGTAGTTAATAATCTATAGGCATCCTTTTACGAGCATGGAACCGTCAAATGATTAGACCTAGTCTATGTATCACTATGCTACTACCACAAACTCTTTATCTACCCATAGATGGTAGAGGGAGGATATGTAATAGCCCTTTCTGGCTTTGGATGAATGAAAGTCGCCCGATTTGGGTTTGTTCAAAATATATATATATATATATATATATATATTTAAGTAATATAGGTTTCTAAAGAAAAATTAAAAAAAAAAAAAAAAACTTGGTCGAGCCTTTTTTAGTGCAGTTATTTTTTTATTAATAACTAGCATTCCTCCATGCATACTCTGGATGTGTGACATTTTTTTTTGAAAATGAAAAAGAAAATGAATGGAATAAAACAATTATTGGAAGAATATAGTGGGAGAGAAAAGTGGGTTGTGAGATTTTTTTTTTAATAAAAACCTATAATGTAATTGTCATATTCACCCTTATTATTTAATTTATTCTCAAAGTTTTTTAATCTCTTAGGGTCATTTTATGTCAAAATTTTTGGTGTTGGCTAATAAACCCTCTTCTTTTAATAATAGTATAAATTCCCTTAAAAAAATTAATTGTATAGATTAAAATAAAAAATAATATTTTACTTAAATAATGTAATTTATTAACAAAAACCTATTATAAAACGAGCGAAAATGACATTCAAGATTAAATAAAATGTCTACGAAGATATTTTTACTTCAACCTTCTATAACCAAAATATGTGCTAATTTTTTTTGAAGTATTATTAATGTAATGAAGAAAAGACAAAAAGTAAATAAAAACCAAGAAATAACCCGAGAAAACAAACAATGGCAGGGGTCGAACCCACATAACTCTTATTATAACCCTATGCCTTTACCGCTGTTCCAAGCATTGCCCGATGTTAAGCTTTCTACTGGCTCTTTATTTATATTATAGTTAAGAATCAGAACCCAGAAATCTAGAATCCCAGATTTGCTTCTAGTGATGGATCGATTTTTCCGTTCTTCTTCGACCTCCTTCAGATACCTCAGTTTTCAAATCTATTGATGGCTCTATCCTTCGGCCCTAAACTCATTTGGGAAGGAAGGCCCGACCTTTCATTTTCCGGCAGCAATGGAAGCAGCGGTGCCGACCGACGAGACGCCAGTGGAGGAGGTGGCGATTGGAGCCGTGGAGATGAGAATGAGGACTCGAAACCCTCAATTCCCTCCTCCCCTTTTCCTTTGCGATCCGATCAGATTAAGGCCATAATCAGAAAACCTCCTGCTCGATTGCGAGAGCGGCATGCTCCGATTTTCCTACTTCCAAATTTTACCTGGTTTAATTAGAAAATTTGAATATTTACCCATCTCATGTGTTTCTACCATGTTGACCAAACTTTTTTGGGTTTCAATTCTGTTAACGGGCGTTAGTATAGATGTTAGTGCCATCTGGATGGTTGGATGAGTTGAATGGCTCAGATTACATATGAGTTATTATTTAAAGAAGAATAATGCCACATGTGCATCAGTGTAAAAACACTGACGCTGCATAGAATCCGCTTCCAGGGAGTTCTTAATACATATCTTTAATTTACGAGAAATATTTCACCGAATTTCGGGTTTGACAAATCGCCTAACATCATGTGCTTTTGGGAATGCCAACCTAGCACAAAAGAATATAGCTAGGTTATTAGTTTACGGGTGGTGAAAATGAGGGTTCCATAATGATTTTGAAATCAACTGTTAGATAACTTATATGTAAAATAATTAAATATGTTTTACTAAAATTAGAGTCATTCAACCAACCTTTGATTTAAAAGTCCTCATTATAGAGACTCTCCCATTAATTTATATCACAGTACTGTTGCACGCAAGTGATTATTGCAGGTTCGGTTCCAAATTACCCCGATTGACAAAAAAAAAAAATATTATAAATAGGATGTGTTAATGAGTTTAGTAGTGGAATGAACATTTGAGGCATGGACGACAGACTAGGGGTGGGCTCGCGAAACCGAAAACCGAAAAAAATCACACCGATACCTGAACCGCAGCCGAAAAAAACCTCACCGAACTGGAAAAAACCGCACCGCACCGAATCTGTTCGGTTCGGTTTTCGGTTTCGGCCCTGCAGAAACCGAACCGAACCGCAAATCGGACCGCAAAACCGCACCGCAAAAACCGCACCGTAAACCTCAAAACGACGTCGTTTTACTTCATTTTGACTTTTAAGTCCAAAACCCTAAAGGGGTTCCACAACTTCAGCCTCTCGCCTCTCTTTCTTCTCTCGACTTATCATTTCAGACTTTCAATTTCTCTCTTTCTTCTCTGGCCTCTCGCTCTCTCTTTCTTCTCTTTGTCCATCTTCTCAGTTTTATCTTCGTCATCGAGAATTCGAGATCGTCAAGGAGATTTCCAAGGGCTGGAAGGGTTGTCAATCCTTTCAGTTTTCTCTTCGTCTCTAGTCTTCGCCGCCGCTCCGGTCATCTAGACCCTCAAGGAGCCAGATCGAGACCGCAACGTCTAGAACATCAAGCACAGCGGCAAGCCAGCAATGAGGACCTGCGCAGGACCGCCGCTTTACCCGCACCTTTATTCTTCTTCATACTCTGCAGATCCAGAGCGTTTCTCTTAAGTACTATCTCCAACTTTCTCTATATCTGTATACATCTATAGATCTTTTTACCTCTGTTTGATTCTAATTGATATTAATAGTTTTATAGTTCATAAAAACTGAGATGAAGGTGATTGCTGCAGATCCAGCCTTATTGCTGAAGCTATCAAGCAGCCCCGGTACGTTTTTCTTTATATGATTCATTTGCTTATTGTGTGGTTGAACATATGCCCAAAGTTTATGGCTTTATAATCGATTACTGCTATTGATCTGTAAATTCATACTCTGTATTTCTACTTTACCATGTGGGTTTCGAATTTTGAATCTTAACAATAGTGTTTTCTATTCTGTAATTTTGGGTCTCTGCTTTTGATGAATATTTGGTTCAATTTTCTTCTGGGTTTGTTTTGATTTTGTGCTGGTATGAACTTAATGGCAGGGAATTGATGAGCTTAAAGATGTGTTCAAGGAATCTGGGGTTGTAAGGGTGCAGTCAAGAAAGAAAGCAGAGATGTTTTTAGTACGAACAGATGGGTTCTCTTGTACCCGAGAAAAAGTGGGAATCCTCCCTGGCCTTCACTCATCCAAGTACTCAACAACAAATGCTTATGTCGAAATCTACACCGAAGACAGTATTAGTGTAAGCCTGGGCATGAACTAATGGAAAAAGCTAAAGAGGTACCATATCACAATCAAGTATTTATTTGAAAATTATATTGTTAACATTTTCTTACCAATGATATGATCTGAAAGTAGAATATGTATTAATTCCTTGGTGTGCCTGTGCCATGTTTACATTAATTCAATAGCATTACTATGCAGAAAAACGTGTATATATTCATTTGTATCTATATTGGTGAATATATTACTAGAATTTGTCGGTTCATTTTTAAATCTATGGTTATTCACCCTATTAGTTGTTTACACACCCCGACCTTATTAAAAATTCACATTTGTTGTCTTCAGTGATCTGCATGAGTGGGTTTATTTTGTGGCATGTATGGGAGGGGATGGGGTAATACACGGAAAGAGATAACGTAACAAAACAATGGCACTCAGAATGTGGTTTGATGACTATAGGTAGGACTTAAGACATGTCATTCATGGAAATAACACAAGTGATGGTGTGTGATGCAGCAAAAGGTGTACGTTCAAGGAGGGAAGAAGGAGGAGGTGCATTTATTTATGTTAAATTATGGATTATGCTTTAGTGTACTGAAGCTTAAGCAAAACATCTCTGTTAATTTGGGGTTTTTCTTCTGTAAATATGTTCTGCTTTTGCAGGTGAAAAATGATGCAAGCACTGATGGTTTTGTTTTTGTTACTAGTAAGTTGTTTAGTATTCAATCAGTTTGCTTAACTTATCTAAATTCTAACCTCAACTCATTATCCACTCAAGTTCAGTCTGATGTAATCTTGCAATGCAGGTCTTGCTAACTCTATTGATAGAGTATGGTTCAGCAGCAATGGGACAGAACCCAACTGAGGCTGAGCTCTAAGATATGACCAATGAAATGGACTGTTACTGGACTTTTAACTTCCGAGCATTCTATTTGATTAATTGTAATTTATATATGTTGGTCATTGTAAATAATCATTTTTGCTAGGTTTTTGGATCTAGGTTTTGCTGGCTGTTATTGGTTTGTGTTGAATTACTACTACTTATAAGTTATGTCTTAACAGTCTGCAATCGTTATGTCAAAAAGACTAAAGAAGATTCCACAGAGTAGGTTTTTGGTACAAAGAGGTAGAAGAAGAAATGATCTGAAATTTAAAAAAAAAAAAAAAAAAAAAAAAAAAAAAAAAAAAAAAAACGAACTAGGCCGAACCGAACCGAACCGTTTGGTCGGTTCGGTTTCGGTTTCAAATTCTCAAAAACGTATTAATTCGGTTCGGTTCTCGGTTTTGGCCCAAAACCGAACCATTTGGAACCGAACCCACCCTACGACAGACGATAATTAATTGGATTTAATTTCCGTTGTAATTTTTTTTTTACGTCTACGTAATTAATTAGAACAACAAATAGGTCCTGGCCGGAAAAACCAAGAGGGTGTACCAAACTTGGTGTAGACCTGAGCCTTACTACTCAATTTGTATCCCATTTTGGTCCTTGTTGATATTTATCACCAGCAATTGTTGGGGTTGATCTTAATAGGATCTAGTTTGGGGTAATAAACCAGCTGCATTCAGGTTAACGCTCTGAAAGTCTGAATCACAGCGGATAAGAGCTTTACTAATGGAGTGTTGGCTACAACCTTGTTCACCAAGCTAATGGAATTTTTTCCACGTTGCTAAAGAAAAACCCAGCACATTCATATTGAAATCTACAGATAAAGGACGTAACAAAACCCAGCACATTCATATTGAAAACTCAGGATCTTGAAAACCACACGAATTCAAAAAACCAAAAAGGTGGAAAGGAGCACAATTCAATAGGAAGAAGAAGTTGAAGAGAGAAAAGAAAAACATACGCAATGGGAAAAATTAGGGCAGAAATAAATGAGCGAGACATGACCAAAGATATCCATATATATGTTATCTTCATTAATTATTAAGTTTAAAAGAGAAGCAAATAGCAGAACGACAATGAAAAGTTAGAGGTTCTTATCAACGCGACGCTTTTAGAGAAGAGGCTAAACACTATCCCATTTCACTATAGGGTTTTTGTCAATTTACCCCATTTTTAGAGATTTTTTTCCCACTTACCCCATTAAGTTTTTTTAATTATCTCACTCAAAACACTCTAAGGAGGTTTTCCCTAATACCCCATTAAGATTTTTTTTTGTTTTTTATTTTTTTTAATACCATTTTACATTCACCCCTTTGTTACTTAGAGAGAGAGAGAGAGAAACCATAGGAGACTTCGCCGGAGCCCCATCACCGGCCGCCGGAATCAGGCCAACTTTAGCCGGATTCCAGTCACCGGCCGCCGCTCACCGGGATTTGTTGAAAATCTCACCGAAAAGGTTTTTTTTGCCTCCAATAGACATCTATTGCCCTTTAATAAAGGGGCAATAGACCTCTATTGCCCCCCAATAGACGTTTATTGCCCCAATAGTTTATTGCCCCCAATAGACATTTATTGGCCCTTAATAGAGGAGCAATAGACCTCTACTGCCCCCCAATAGACGACTATCAGCCATGTATTGCCCCCTAATAGACGTCTATTGCTCCCAACAAAACTTTCAGTCGCCGAAATGGGAACCAATCTCTTTAAATTTAAACAAATAAACTTTGATTAAATAAAAAAAACCGAGGAGACTACATAATTTAAAACGTCTATTGCCCCCCAATAGCCGTCTAGTGCCCTCATACAGGGGCGGAGCTATGTTTAGGTCCCGCGGGGTCCGGACCCCCCTTAAGTTTTGACAGAAACTCTCAATACCAAGCATTGTAGTGATAAAGCTTTAAAAATTGTTTTATCCAATACATGGACCTCCCCCCCCCGGCATCCCTTTCCCTTCCTCCCCAACCCAATCCCACACTACCAAGTGCCACGTGCCACTTGCTAGGTAAGAAAGCAAACAATAACAGAAAGATAGATAGATCATAAATGTCTCCCTGATTACTATTCTATATATAATATTTATGAATTGAAATTGGTTAACTAAAAATAATTAACATTGGTTAGATTAATAAAACGAAATATATAATATGCAATAGATGTTAGGGTTTTTAATGGTTTTGAATGAGAAGTTTTCTGTCAATTTTGTGCCTCTACTTTTATTTCGAGTCTGCGACTACAATGGTGTGGAACTAAATTTCAGAAATTCATTCTCGATTAAACAGATATGGTTTTATAAGATTTTGTAGATTTAGCCCTCTAAAGTATTCAATACTTTGTTTATGAGTATCGTGATGAAAAATAATCTACAAAATGCTACATTTAACGTATGGTTAACTAAAATAAATAATTAAAATTATAAATCTAGTCCAGACTCGGACCCCCCCAAAGTAAAATTCCTAGTTCCGCCACTGCCCGCATAAAACAATTTTTTTTCCTTCTTTTTTCTTTCCTTCTGGACTTTCTGCCCCCATTTTACAAAAAAATAAAATAATAATAATAAAAAAAAATAAAAACTGCCTGCGTTCGACCGGCTTCTACTCCACCTCCAGCAACGTCGAACCAGCCGGTTCATACTGAACCGCTTCTCCTTTTCTTGGTATAATCTGATGTACAAGTTCCGGTATGAATCCTAATTGCTAAACCTAATTCATACAATATTACTAACCAAGAATGCACACCACAACTGCTATATCAACTGCTTTCTTCTCATTTTCACATTTCATTCTCTTAAACAATTTTTCCATCACTTCCATAGCACCCCCAATATCCTGCTTCCGATGAACGCCACAAACCAACACACTATAAGCGATTGAATTAGGTGCTACACCCCTCTCACACATTTCATCAAACACCTTCTGTGCATTACCCAATTCGCCAATTTCGTAATAACCATTCATCAAACAACATTCTTGTAAGACCTCGGAAATTTGTTATTAATTTCTAACTTTTTCCTGGGATTAATAAGGTGTTCGTTTGTACGATTTCGTGGTTCGAGGGTGGAGTGGAATTATTTTCGGACGAATAATTATTTGAAATGCACGTTTAGGGGGGTTACGAAGTTTGACTTTTTATACATTTAGATTTTGTGAGAACTTCCTTCACAAAAGTTGTAGAGCGCGTCGATACGAGTTCGTGGACATGTGGAATTCGAGAATCGGAGTTCGTATGAGAAAGTTATGAGCGATTGAAATTTGGGGAAAATTCTATAAATATAAGAAAATTCTGGATTTTTTCAAAAATCCCAAAAGTTCCAAAAATCTCATTTTCCTCCCCAGATTTCTCTCCGTTCTCTCTCCTCAGACCCGACGGGTCGCGCTCGACCTGACCCGGCTGGAAACCAGCCTTCCGGCGGCCGACGACCGAGGACCGGCCCAGATCGACTCGCCCAGCCCTTCTCCGTTGACCACTGGTGTCAGTTGCACCGGTGGAGCAACCCAGAAGGAGATCGGAGACATGAACAGTGACAGCGGGCAGACCCGGTTGGATTTCCCAGTTTCCGGCGACTCCTTGGCCGATCCTTCCCTGTTTTGGAATCTCCTCTTCCTCCTGATCATCCCCATATAGGCCTTGCATCACGATTTGGAGTGTAGAGCGCTAGATCAAGGTTTGACTTTTTCGATGGTCCTGATTCGATCTAGGATCTGATCAGACACACGAGAGTGACCCAACTTCCAAGCTTGATCTAGGACGATCTAGACCGATCTCACTTTACTCCAGGTATGAAAGTGGCTCATCTCTTCATTTTGAACATGTTTGTAGTTGGTGACTTTGGCATCGGAGGTGGTTGATCCGGCGTTGACCGCCGTGGTTGACCACAATCTGAACCACCGCTTGTGGCGGCGCATGGTGGCGCGTCTGGCCTTATTTTGTGTTTTGTTTTCAGTTTATCCATCTACACATCGATACGGTCGTTTTGATATATTATAAGGTTAATTTGGAGAAAGTTGATGCATGTTAGGGTTTTAGGGTTTTCGATTCGTTTCGGTTTTCGATCTGTGAGGATCCGGCCCATTCGATCGACTTGTAGTTTTGATTTGTTGATCGTAGAGCTGTTCCGTTGACTTTTTGTGGTCACGGATGAGGATCCGACCGTGGGATCGTTGTTTAAGTGTGTTTTATGAATCGGTTGCTAAGTTAAGGTCGTATTTGTTTAGGTGATTGATGGTTTGAGTTGGCGGACGATTGTGAATCGTATCTTGGTTGTTAGAGAAGACGCAGCAGGATTTGGAGGTGAGTAAATCTCACGTGGTTCATTTACGAACGGATTTATTTATTACTCGGAATTACTTGTTTAATTGTTAAATCATTTTCGAAACAAATTATTGTTTTAAAATATATGAACTTGATCGACAACGGTTCATGGGTAAGTCAAAACAATGTTTTGATATAAAATGATTTTCGAGTAGTTAATTTATAAAACTATAGTTGGTATTAGTGGTCATTCCTGCGTGAATGACTACGTATATATATATTTACGTGGAATATATATATTGGATGGTGTGACGTTGGTGAAGTAATGATTGAGAGTTGATTTGGATTATTATTTTGTTCATTTACTCTTTCGGGAATGCAATATATCATGTGATTGATTGATGTGATTGTGTTAAAGAGTATCCTGTGTTGAGTGTGATGTGTTGAGTTGTGTGGGACTTTATAAATATTTTCGGATCTACGGATCTGGTGTCACAGTGGTGATTGAGGCAAGTATATCGGGAACCACACCTTTGGCCGGGTTAGTGATTACGATCAGTTAGAGCTCTAGTCTGTCTGCCTTGTACTGCATGGGAGTGACTCGTTGGGTTACTTGAGGCCCATGAGTACGTACTGCATGGGAGTGACGCGTTGGGTCACTTGAGGCCCATGAGTACACGTGTTTTTAAAAGAGAGTTCGGGTGGGTTCTTTCTTTTACTGTCCAAGAGGGACTTGATTTCATATTATGGGTGAGTTGTGTTAATATGATTTATTTGGAGTTGATGGGTGATCATCGGCTTTAGTGTTGATGGGTGATCATCGACTCTAGTGTGAGTTGTTTGACTTCTTCATTTATTTTCCTTTTCCTTCTAATTGTTGAATTTTATGTAATCTCCTGAACTAAGTTGTATGCAGGGATTACTGTCTTTTGAATTGTTTGTTTTAATGTAATCTCCTGAACTAAGTTATATGCAGGGATTACTGCTTTTGTATTGTTTGCTTTAATGTAATCTCCTGAACTAAGTTATATGCAGGGATTACTGCTTTTGAATTGTTTGTTTTTATGTAAATTCCTGAACTAAACTCTATGCAGGGATTTATATGATTTCTATTGTTTGTTTTTAATGTGATATCCTGAACTAAGTTTCAATGCAGGGATTACTAATTTTACTTAATTCAATTGTAAGTGCGGTTGTGGTTTGAGACTTGTAGTGAGTTGTGAGGTTATCGTTTTGACAAATGCTTTATGTTGAGGGGAAGTGAGTGTGATTTTCGTTGAGATGATATGATATGATATGAACTTGATGTTTGGTTGTGTTTTGTGGAATTAAATATTTTTGCTTTAATTCATCTCACGAATTGAGAAATTATAAGCATGAGTGACGTGAGTCACTTTATTTGAGTTTACTCATACGGGCTTAAAAGCTTACCGGGTTTGTTTTGTTCAATCCCGGTGCGCTATTCTATGGTGTAGGGTTTATTGTGCAGGTTAGAATATCGAGTGATCCTCGTCGAAGTTGAAGGGTACGTTCGGTAGTGTGGACGTTGAAGGGTACTCTTAGTTTTAAGTCTTCCGCTGTGTAGTGAGTTGTGGTGAGAGAGTTTACTTATTGAATTATCATTCAGTTTAATTTGTAAACTCTCGGAATGTAATATGTGACTCTAAAGAACGAGTCGGTATTGACATTGTTAGCACAGTTTGTTTAGTTGCTTGATTTAATTGAAAATTTTCTCTATGTGTTTTCCTGTTATTGTTATGTTTTCGCGTTTCGGATTTGAATTTATTTATTCAAAATTCGGGGCGTGACAATTCTATCAGCCTCACTAGGCCGCAGGGCGAGCAGAGCTCATCCATCAAACGGTTGTAATTAACCAAAGAGGCAACAAAATCATGCTTCAGTGCACTCAAAACGCGAAGAACACCCAACGTGCTGTGTGGGGTTTGAGAATCGAGTAGCCTAGCGATGATGACGTTGCAGGTGCGCTGGTCAGGGACGTAATCTGAGTCAGTGGAGTGGGCAAAGCGGTGGTGGGCATCTTCGAGGCAGTTGGAGTGGCAGAGAGCGTGAAGGTAAGTGTATCTCAACAGGTCGGTGTCGCCGAAGCCTTGGAGGTCCGGTGTGACGGTCGATAGCCGAGCGAGGCCGCAGTCTAGTTTTGGTGCCTCCATGAGTACCAGATCTCAGGTGACAATGATGAATAGGACCGCCGGTGACAACGATGAAGGGTGACGAGGGAGAGAGAGAAAGCCGAGAGAGAGAGAGAGAGAGAGAGAGAGAGAGAGGAGAGAGAGAGAGAGAGAGAGAGAGAGAGAGAGAGAGAGAGAGAGAGAGAGAGAGAGCCTGCAGAGAGAGGAGAGTGTGTGGCATGGCAGTAATTTATTACTTAGACTGAGGGCAAATTGTCTTTTTATTTTAAATTGGGTAAGTGGGATTAAAAATCTTTTGTTGGGGTAAGTGGGATAATTTTTGTTCATTTTGGTGCTTTTGATCAAGGACCCTTAACTATATAGTTCCATATGCTAAAAACACACAGGATAAAATCCTCACAGAAGGCACTCTTTGTCCATCTAAATACTGCTTTACAAGCGGGCACCCTCATTAATCAAGTATATCGTCTTCATCGTCAGCATCAGACGATTAATTGATAATAGAAGTTTCTTTATATAGAAGATTATAAGTATGAAACCTTAGATTAAAGGAAACCTAATATAAGTATGAATCTTTAGATTACAAGGAAACCTAATCAAACATTGATTAGGATATCTAGTTTGATTAGGATATCTAGAAAATTCTACCCTATTACAACTGAAATAAGTGTCGGAGTTTGAACCAGACACATATAATTCGTGTATCCGTCAGCAATATTTCATTTACTTTAAAAATAGACCTCCAAAATACAATCTCAATATTACCCTTCTATCACAAGGAAAAATAATGATCGTCCCACTTAGGGATTATAGGTGATGGCTCTGAAATTCATTTCTTATTTTATAATAGTTTATCCTTTTTCTCTTATCAACTTTCTAAATGATGATCGGAAAAGAATGATAGATGCAAATGAGCAAGAGTTCGTTCAAGAGACACGGACACACTGTTATTAATTCATGCCCATAATTGATTTCTGATACAAATCTTAAAGAGCTGGAGTTCTATTCCCTCTCAGAGAAAATAAATTTTTTTTTTTCTCTTAATTCTGTAGGAAGTGTAGGTGGTGGTTGTGGTGATGGTGGTGGGGTCCGCCACAGTGGAAAAGTCTTTTTTATAATTCTTTGGTATACAACACTCGTGAGAGAAGACGAATTTGGATCCGTTAGATTGTGTAAGATTTTTTTATTTTTTTCTTTTCGCTGTTTATATCTATATACTATTATTATCTATACTATTATTAAGAGAAGAGAGCTTGCTCTCTAAACTGAATTTTGTTACCAATTTAACCTTTATATATTAAAAACTATGAAATATAATTAATCAATAAGGATAATATGATAAATTGTAAATAGAAAAAAAAATTAAAAGCAGAAAATGTAGTAGTTGTACAGGAAGTTTTTCCACTACCTTTAACTTCTCTCCACACACTGTGTGTGGGCCCTACTAGTTAAGATTATTAAGAGAAGAGATTTTGTTAGCCAAAATTGAAAAGTGTGATGCTACAGATCCAAATTTTTTACCAAATTTGGATCCCAAATGATGTGGCATATTGATTTTGTGGAATCTAAATTCCACCATGTATCTCTAAAAATAAAAAGTTCTTTTAACAATAACTCAATAAGCTTTAAAATCATATATACATTTAAAACAAATTTTTGCACTTAACCAATACAAACAGTCTCCAAATGCAACAGAACTTAGAATTCTCATGCTAAGGAAAACTACATGACCAGCTTAAATGAAAATAAATGATGAAACATATTCCAGCACACCAATTCCTTATTCCATTGCACATTTTCAATTAGCATTATAGTTCGTGTACATGCTCCACAAAATCCCTTGTTTCCTCGTATTAATAATAATCATAATAAGAAGAAACCCTAATCCTCATAACTCATGAAAGCATGAAGAGAAATTCTCAGACTTCCTGGAATTGTATTCCAGCTATTCACTGAATTTCCATCATCTTCTTTCATTGTTATAATGTGATTGAGGTCTTAATCGAATTGGATTTTATACGGATTGTTAGGTGTTCGTTGTTTGTAGTCGGTATTGAGAAGGAACTAAGTACACACGTGTGGGTGATATGGGATTGTGGAATCTTGTTATTATTGTCATATCCTTCAGATCATAACAATCATTGAAAATAAAAACTACAACCGTTAATTAATTGACTGGTTCATGAATACATACATGTGTGTGTAATTTAGATCTCCATTTTTTTTGTTGATAAAATACTACCAGCCGCCGTCCATGGCTCTGCCATGGCACTTGCTTGGAAGAACAGGGAAGAACAGGGTTGGAGAGTAGAAGAATTAACCCAAGTTGAAATCATTATTAATTTCTTTAATAAAAAATAATATTTTTTGATAATGAGAAAATTACAAGAGGGAAATATTGCTGAAAATTTTTATGTATAAAATGATGATATGGCACTTACCATGTCATTTGGTATTGATATTTGGTATAATTTTTTGGTGTCTCAAGCATTTTTCAATTGAAAATTTTGACAGATTTAATCCTGAAAGATTTAAAAACTTTGAAAATAAATTAAATCACAAGGGTAAATATGAAAATTATAAAATAGATTTTTATTAAGAAAATTGAAAAGAAATGAGCCGACAAGCCCCACTTTTCTCTCTCATTATTCTTTCTCTGCAATAACTGTTTTATTTCATTTATTTTTGAGAAATTTTATTAACACATCCCTAAATACTTAATACACATTGAAATTTTTCTACATTTAAAATCAGATTATATGGGTATATGAAATGACTAAAAAGACATCCATATTAGAAAAGGAACTATAGTTGGAATATGTTTAATAGCTTTTAATATTGTTATAAATTACGAATTACAAATTCTCATGATTGTTCATATTGTTTCATGGTAATTAATAGATAGAATGAAAATAAAAACCAGTATGATATATATAAACCCTAATTGGAATCTTCTTCTACAAGCTTGACTACTAGCAATTTTGCATTACAAATCCTTATGATTGTATATGTTGTTATAACTAACGGAGAGAAAATAACAACAATGTAGTTATATATAAACCTAGTTGGGATTCTCGATCATCATGTGTTCTTGATTATTTTCAACAATCTTGACTACAAGCAATTTGAATAACAAAGTTGTTAAGATTGTACAGGTGTCATGATAATAATTGAAAGAAAATTAAAATTATTATGATGATTTTGATAATTAAACGCATTTAAATTCATTATGATATATATAGAATGTTGTGATTATGATAAAGATTGGCATGATGATTTTTATATTAATTTATATATAGTGATTTCATATAGAATTTTGAGATATATTCTTGAGAGAGCTCCGAGCAATACTGAGCGACCTCGAGAGCGTGAAACCTAGGGTTTCGTGTGGCGGCTGTGATCGTGCGGTGTCCAGACCAGAACGACGGCGTGCAGACGGAACGACAGTTCCTTGGCCGGCGACGTCGGTTTCTGGGTGTGTCAAAGACCCAAGTTGAGGTGGTACGGCTTCGATTCGCGGAGGCTTTAGGCTGAGGCGTTCGAGGGATCCGATCTCGTCAGGGTTTGTGTGGTATCGGCACTGGTCTTGGCCAGTGTCTCATACTGACAAGGCGCGAGTCATCGAGGTCGAGGTGGTTGGGGTTCGTCGTCTGGCTATTTGGTAGTGCCGCTGAAGCTTTCAATCAGTGGTGGAGTTTGAACAGCATCGAGGTTTGCAGACCGCTGTGATTGCAGATCTGATGCAGTGGTGGATTGGCTAGCCGCCGGACCAAGCTGCGGTGGAGGCTGCCTGCGGGTTTCTGCCCTATTAACTCGAGTTTGGATCTGGGCCTTTGGGCCTAGGTTCAAGCTTGGGTTGATGGGCTCTAATCTGTGGCAGCTTTCTGGGCTTGGGCTAATGAGGCAGGCAAGCTTTCCTAGGAAGTAAGGATTGATTTGGGCTTGGGCCTACGGGCTTGGGCTCAAGTTGAGACAAGCTGGGCCCTAAGAAATTAGGGTACTGAGCCTGTGTGAGGTTAGATAAACTTCTATGAGTCTTCTATGACGTTTCTAGTTTTTTGCTTGTACCACAATTGCGTGATTGGCAAGTGAGGGCTAGTTTTGATGTCCCGAACCCGAATTCACCGGTTTACTAGTCATTTGGACGGTAAACAACTTTTACTATCGTTTCAATGCTTTTAGGGGGCCCTAAAAGTTGACTTTTTGTTCGGGTCAAAATTTGAGAAAATTTCCTTCATGAAAGTTGTAGAGGACGTTAAACCGAGCGCGTACATATGTGGTACGTAAAAATCGGAGTTGTAACGAAGAAGTTATAAGGGTTTTAAGTTAGTGGCAGTTTTGTAATTTCATGGAATTCATGTCTATAAATAGAAATCTGGACTCTCCATTTCGGGAAAGCCCCGAAAATTTCCAGTTTTCTTCCTCTCGCCGACGTAACTTTCCAGCGTCGCTGCCGCCTCGTCCGGCCACCTACGGCCATGAAATTGGTGTCCATCTCTTCGTCTTGAAACAAGGTTTCTATCTATATATGCCTTGCACCCTATCATTCACCATAGACGACGAATTGAAGCCAACAAGTTCATTGTAGCAGCTCGGGTTTTCTGGAAAATTTTCCAGATTCCGGCCATCTCCGGCAGCATTTTTGAACTTGATCGATGCGCCTCGAGACGTGGATGATATCCCTCCAAGCTTTTTCCACAAATCGAAGTGAAATTGACGAATCGAAGGTTTGAATTTTTGGGTACTATTTGGAAAATCGGGTTTTACTGTTTGAGCTTAGTTTCGGGTATTTTCATGTGTTTTCTGACTTTGTGGTAGTTGAGAAAGATGTTTGGATGGTTGAGACGAAGCTGCTACCAAAATTTGGTGGCCGGAGGCGGAGGTTGCCGGTGTGTGAACAGTGATGCGGTGCGTGAACAGTGACTTAATGTTTGTTTTTAGCTAGATTAATTTCTTAAATGTTGTAGAGCTTGTATGTGAAGTTTGGTGAATTTTGGAGGAATTTGGAATTGTTTGTGATCTTCCGAAGTTTGGGCTTTTGTGATTGAATTGTGGGAAATCCGGCAGTCGGATTTCCCTCGTTTTCGTTGTGGAATATATAAATCGAGGAATTGGTGGTAATGGTGAAGTTTGGATTAAATTGGAGAAGAAATGAAAATGTTGATTTTGAGAATAGGGCTTTGGAATCGTATTTAAATTCCGGATTGTTATTCACGAATTACAATTGTATACAGGGCGACGTGCCGAGCTACTGCTCGACGTAGGAAACCGGTAGCGTGGTCGCCTAAACAGTACTGTTAGTGGACATTTATTTTAAATTAATTGTGCATGCAGTATATTAGCATTTTCCGATTGAGATTTAATTTATAATTTGAATTATTGAGTTTTATGGTTTTATGAGATTTAGTTTATCGAGATTTATTTATGAATTACAAGATTAGTATTGAAATTCCTTCCCAAGGGCTTTTAGTAGATTTTTGAGATAGTCATTCATGAGTTATTGAGTTGAGGAATGATTTTCGAGAAGTGACTGATTCAGAAAATATTATGAGAATTATGGATTTCGAATATCGGTTTTTATGAGGATTCACGAGTACGAATGTTTCATCGAATTTTGAGCATGATTGAATTATTGAGATTTATTGAGCTTTGAGCTCCGTACTTATCAGCCTTGAAGTTAGATTGAGTTTTCTTTCCGAAAACATTTATTGATTTATAGAGTATTTGATTTTATGCTTTCGAGGATTTATTGAGATTTTGAGGTTATTTTCAGTTTCTTGAGGAGGCTATTCAGTTTATTAAGGAGGCCAGTTTTGGCGCATGCGTATCTTACCTAGTTGGCAGTCCCTTCTAGGTAATAGTCTGGTTGGCAGTCCCTTCCAGCTACAGCCCGGTTGGCAGTCCCATCCGATGCGTCACCTGGTTGGCAGTCCCTTCCAGATGACATGAGGTAGTTAGTCGGCAGTCCCGTCTACTACCTGTGGCTAGTTGGCAGTCCCTTCTATCCACCGCCTCCTATTCTGGTTGGCAGTCCCTTCCGATGCGTCATCTGGGTGGCAGTCCCTCCTGGATGACATGAGATGACTAGACAGCAGTCCTTTCTAGTCATCAAACGAGCCTCATGAAAATGATGTTTTTATAAGGATTGAGGATGAGATTTTAAGAGGTTTCTAGATGTTCTTGTTACGTAATTGAGATTTCAGTAAAGAGAATGATTAATAGTGTTTTTAAGATTGTTACTGCATGCGAGATTTTAGAGAATAACTTGGGAAAACATTAAGTTTTATTTATATATTTGAAAGTACTTATTTTTCGTCCACTCACTCTAACGGATTTTAAATGTTTTCCCCTGGGCCCTTCAGTTTTAAATGCCCAGTTTGCAGGCCAGTTTAGCTTGAGGTCGAGCGTACTTGGGGTTGAGGCATAGCTGTCATAGCTTCCGCATTATAAAACTATCGGTCATTTATCTTGTTTTCTATTCTCTTGTACGCCTGTACATTAGATTGCTCTGATAACCTATGAGATTAATATTCTTAAGTTCAGAATTGTTTGTGAAATTGGAGATGTTGTGATACAGGGAGCAGGGTGGCTCCAGAAAATTAAGGATAGATTATTTTAGAAGTGTAAATGTTTTTCTACAGGTTTTGGGTTGTCCATTTTTAGGGGAAGTTCTGTTAAATTTTTGGTAGAATTTCTTCTAAGGTGGGCCCCGCAGGGCCTTTTCGGATTTCAGGGTGAAATTCGGGGCTGGTCCTGTCACTAGTTGAATGATTTCTTTCCGTAAGAGGTGAGGTTTTTCATTCTTGTATAGGCTCGCTTAAATGTGAGCGTCCCAGTGATCCTTAATGGTTTGCTTTAGCTCAGATAGGTTATACCGGATTTTCTTGCCGGGTTTCTTACGTAAGTTTTGGTAGACTACAACCTATTTGCTGTTGATCTAATGAAATCAACTTCTATTCAAAAAAAAAATATAGAATTTTGAGATTTGAGGATAATTCAGGTAGTTTGAGTGGTGTATTTAATAAAATAATAGAATAAGAAATCAAATTGGTGGTGTATTAAGTAGTTTGTTATGTAAGTTTTGGTAGACTACAGCCTATTTGCTGTTGATCTAATGAAATCAACTTCTATTAAAAAAAAAAGGACAAAATACTGTTTACTCCCTATACTTATAGGGTTTCGACGTTTCAGTCCCTGACGTTTCAATTTCACCTAAAAACTCCCTAAACTCTCCAACTTCACCCAATTAGTCCTTACCGTCAATTCTCCGTCAAAAACTCAGTTACTTTGCTGACGTGGCATGGTTTTCACATTAAAATGACTGTTATACCCTCACTGACAAAAAAAAAAAAACTCTCCTTCTCTTTTCTTTTTACCTGTTCTTCTTCCTCCGTGTCCCTCCTCTTCGGCCTTTTCTTCCTCCATGTCCCTGCTCTTGGTTGTTCATGCAAAACTCATTTACCCAGAAGGCGAAACCAACGGGAGGAAAAAGCAAAGCTTATACTACCATCAATTCAAATCCCACACATCCCAATTAACATTTAACAAATATCCACAACCAACATGAACCCAGTCTCTTTCCCGAGACGAAATTTGAACAAAACAAGCAAACTAGCAGATCAGAGAAACAAATAGAGTCATACTGACGTAGCATCAATCTCACAAGAACTTATTCATATTCAATTAAATCCCTGATTCAAACTTCAACCACCAACATATATACCTGAAAACCACAAAGAATTGAAATTTAAAGTATCTTGCACTGAATCAGTTTTAGGGGGTTTTGCCATAGTTCTCTCTACTACCCACGATGTCGGCCACCTCCTTCCAGTTCTTCTGCTATAGGTTCCCTCTGCTCAGCTTCCATTCCGACTTCTGCAAATTCATCATCTCAAATTGTTCATATTGCACGCAACCACAACATGATTCAAATGAAATCAACTCTAACTTCTAAACTCACAATCCACAACTTCAAAAACAAAATCAAACAAAATAAGTAAACCCAAACTGCAATCAACTTGAAAGATGAACTATACAGTCTTCGACTACACAAATACAAAATGTTGATGAGAAATTTTACCATGGTGGTCCAGTGGTATAGGAAAGCGGGTCCAATTGTTCGAAAGCTTCAAAATCTGAGCGACGAAGCCGAGAATTTCATTGGTAATTCTTGGCACGGAACCGCCGCCGTCTTCTTCCGAAAGCTCCGTTCGAACTGGCATCAAGTTCGAAGCCAATTTGGAGATTTCGGCGATGGAGAGAAACGAGAGGCTTGTCTTGAAGCTCCTACCCAATTCCGCAAGATTGTTTCGAACTCCCAAGAGCGCCGGAGACGGTGAAGGTTGAGAATCGGAGGAGGGAAGGGGGGATGACGACGGTGGAAAGTCCAGCGAGGCCACAAGTAAGGACAGAGGACAAGTGAGCATATCCATCCAACAGGTAATAAGATTTAGCCTTTGGATTGATCCTGATGCTGATAATCACAGCTATGATGAGGCCGTAGATCCCAAGCACTCCAGCCATGACCACCGGAACAATCGATTTCATGACCAGCTCCTGCCGCATCCCTCCCATCGAGGCCACGCCCACACCACTCTTGGTGGTCCAGTACGCCGCGCCCATGCCTGTGGCAAGATCAGAAATTAAATCAAAGTTCTAGGAAGAAACGAGTAAAATCAAGGGATCTGAGATCGGGGAGGGACTTACAAGAGAAGACGAGAGCTGCGGCGGTGATGATGAGGATGGAGACGAGAGAGGGGAAGAAGAAGAGGTAAAAAGAAGAGACAGAGAGAGAGGAAAAATAAAAATATAAATAAATAAATAAAAAAGAAAAGAAAAGAGAAAGTGAGGGTATAACAGTCATTTTAATGTGAAAAGCATGCCACGTCAGCAAAGTAACCGAGTTTTTGACGGAGAATTGACGGTAAGGACTAATTGGGTGAAATTGGAGAGTTTAGGGAGTTTTTAGGTGAAATTGAAACGTCAGGGACTGAAACGTCGAAACCCTATAAGTATAGGGAGTAAACAGTATTTTGTCCAAAAAAAAATATAGAATTTTGAGATTTGAGGATAATTCAGGTAGTTTGAGTGGTGTATTTAATAAAATAATAGAATAAGAAATCAAATTGGTGGTGTATCAAGTAAGAGGTGTGTATTAAGTATTTAGGGATGTGCAAATAAAATTTCCCTTTATTTTTCTATTTTCTTAAAAAAAAAAAAATACACATGCAGCAGAGCATGTATGAATAATACTAGTTTAAATAATAAGAGATGGTAATATTTGTTTGGTTTCATCCTCACGCTAGGAGAGTAGGACTATAAGAGTTAGTTTTTTTTTTTTTTGAACGGATAAGAGTTAGTTTGTTAAGCAGGAGTATTTTGTACGCGCCTAAGGTGCACTTCTGCTAGCTTTAGGGTTATATTTACCGTCTTTGTCCAGATTTGAGGTTATTTCTACATAGGGAGAAATATCATTTTGGTCATCGAACTATGGGTCGCTCGACACTTTGGTCATCCAACTTTTAAAAACTTCATTTTGGTCATCGAACTATATCACTGTATATCACTTTGGTCATTTTCGTCAGTTTTCTTTGTTAACTCCAGGGGTATTTTGGAGATGAAATGTTTTACCCGCCATTTTTATAACTTAATCCAATTTTCCCCGCCTAAACATAAAACTTCATCCAATTTTGCCAACTTTCCCCTCCTTTTATTCATGCATTCATCATCAGTAATCAAAGCATACAACAGATAAAAATAATTGAGTCAGAGAATGATTCAAAGTGAGGGAATATAAGAGGAAGAAAAATATTGATTTAATAAATCGAGGAATTATAAGAGGGAAAAGTTGGCAAAATTGGATGAAGTTTTATGTTTAGGCGGGAAAAGTTGGTTTAAGTTATAAAAATGGCAAGTAAACCTTTAAATCTCCAAAATACCCTTGGAGTTAACAGAGAAAACAGACGGAATGACCTAGGCCTCATCATATGGCCCTTGGACCCTAAGCCCGCCCGGCCAGTAGGGCCGAAGCCCGGCCCGACCCTTCCATTAGGGCGGGCCGGCCCGACCCTTTTTTATTTAGGGTAGGGTATGGGTCACACAAATAAAGCCCGGCCCTACCCTACGGCCCGGCCCGATTGAGCCCATAAAGGCTAGGCCCGGCCCGGCCCTTAAAGCCCGGCCCTAAAATTTATATTTTATTTTTGTTATTTTCTATTACATGTGTTATATGTATAAAACTATGGAAGTGTAGAAAATTATTTCAATCTACCATATTAGGAAATTAGTCTTTTAAATTGAGCCATATTTTGAGAAGAAAAAAATAATTTTTTTTAAAGAATTAACCGTTAATTCGGCAAAAACGCCGCCGTTTTAATATAATCTTATGGGTATTTAATATTTACCAATAATTACTGTTAACTAATTAACTGTAATAATTACAAAGCTATTATTTCAAATTGGACAATATATTCATGTAATACCAATTTTGAAATAAATCAAGTAATCAACATAACTAAAATAATCAATTGGTCGAGTTAAAACCTTTTACCAATGTAATGTTAACTTCTTAATGAGCAAAATGGGGGACGAAATGGAATTTTTTAAAATGAACCGCTGGATGTTGTTTGCATATGAATATATGTTACTGGTAGAAATTTCAACAATTTCCGCTTTCGGTTGGACCTCGATCTACCCGGTCAACTCAATACCCTTAATAGAACATAAACAAATATGCTCTTAACCAGTCCTTGGCAATTCACTTTTTTCGATCTTTCAGCTCCCACACTCTCATGGGTAGGGGGTCTACTTATGGATGTCAAAATTCTGCAACGTTTGTCCGCGCATGGTGCCGCTCCCCTTAGGGAAGTTTGCTTGTGCAAAGCGTTGACCGCTCTGTTAGGTGCCTTATTCACGGCGGATCGGCCTAATTTCTTTACACAATACCTATCACTATTGTATAAACATATAAGAATTTTCCAATTGATCGATTTTCATTTCAAAATTTTTGGATCGCACATAATCCTTATATGTCTTGTAATGTAGTATAACTAGTTTATTAGGCTTGTTACCCTCCACGAGCAAAATGGGGACGAAATAGAATTTTTTAAAATGAACCGCTGGATGTTGTTTTCATATGAATATATGTTAGTGGTAGAAATTTCAACAATTTCCGCATTCGGTTGGACCTCGATCTACACGGTCAACTCAATACCCTAAATAGAACATGAAACAAATATGCTCTTAACCGGTCCTTGGCAATTCACTTTTTTCGATCTTTCAGCTCCCACACTCTCATGGGTAAGGGGTCTACTTATGGATGTCAAAATTCCGCAACGTTTGTCCGCGCATGGTGCCGCTCCCCTTAGGGAAGTTTGCTTGTGCAAAGCGTTGACCGCTCCGTTAGGTGCCTTATTCACGGCGGATCGGCCTAATTTCTTTACACAATACCTATCACTATTGTATAAACATATAAGAATTTTCCAATTGATCGATTTTCATTTCAAAATTTTGGATCGCACATAATCCTTATATGTCTTGTAATGTAGTATAACTAGTTTATTAGGCTTGTTACCCTCCATGAGCAAAATGGGGGACGAAATGGAATTTTTTAAAATGAACCGCTGGATGTTGTTTTCATATGAATATATTTTAGTGGTAGAAATTTCAACAATTTCCGCATTCGGTTGGACCTCGATCTACACGGTCAACTCAATACCCTTAATAGAACATAAAACAAATATGCTCTTAACCGGTCCTTGGCAATTCAATTTTTTCGATCTTTCAGCTCCCACACTTTCATGGGTAGGGGGTCTACTTATGGATGTCAAAATTCTGCAACGTTTGTCCGCGCATGGTGCCGCTCCCCTTAGGAAAGTTTGCTTGTGCAAAGCGTTGACCGCTCCGTTAGGTGCCTTATTCACGGCGGCTCGGCCTAATTTCTTTACACAATACCTATCACTATTGTATAAACATATAAAATTTTCCGATTGATCGATTTTCATTTCAAAATTTTTGGATCGCACATAATCCTTATATGTCTTGTAATGTAGTATAACTAGTTTATTAGGCTTGTTACCCTCCATGAGCAAAATGGGGGACGAAATGGAATTTTTTAAAATGAACCGCTGGATGTTGTTTTCATATGAATATATGTTAGTGGTAGAAATTTCAACAATTTCCGCATTCGGTTGGACCTCGATCTACCCGGTCAACTCAATACCCTAAATAGAACATAAAACAAATATGCTCTTAACCGGTTCTTGGCAATTCACTTTTTTCGATCTTTCAGCTCCCACACTCTCATGGGTAGGGGGTCTACTTACGGATGTCAAAATTCCGTAACGTTTGTCCGCGCATGGTGCCGCTCCCCTTAGGGAAGTTTGCTTGTGCAAAGCGTTGACCGCTATGTTGGGCACCTTATTCATGGCAGATCGGCCTAATTTTTTACACAATACCTAATTACCTATCAATGTTGTATAAACATATGAGAATTTCAGATTGGTCGATTTCCATTTCAGAATTTTTGGATCACATATAATCCTTATATGCCTATTAATGTAGTATAACTCGTTTATTAGGCTTGTTATCCTCCATGAGCAAAATGGGGGACGAAATGGAATTTTTTAAAATGCACCGTTGGATGTCGTCCGTATATGAATATATGGTAGTGGTAAAATTTCAGTGACTTCCACCTTCGGTTGGATCTCTATCGACCCGGTCAACTCCATACCCTAAATAAAACCTAACACAAATATGCTCATAACCGAGAATTTGCAATTTTTTTTTTTGATCTATCAGCTCCCACACTCTCATGGGGAGGGGGTCTATCACCTGCTGTCAAAATACGGGGATGTTTGTCCGCAAAAGGTGCCGCTCCCCTTACGGAAGTTTGCTTATACAAAGTGTTGACCGCTCCGTTTGGTGCCTTATTTAATGCAGATCGGCATAATTTTTTTACACAATACCTACTATTTTGTATATGCATATGGGCATTGTCATGTTATAAGTTACAAGTGTGTGTGTGTGTGTATTAAATATGTTCAATAAAAAACAATGAGTCTTTTATTACCAATATATACCATTAAGCCATATTTTGAGAAGAAAAAAATAATGTTTTTTTTGTTAAACAAAATAAGGCCCTTTTTTGGCCCATTTCGGCCCTATTTGACCCTATTCGAGGGCCGGCCCGACCCGGCCCTTTCGGCCCTAACGGATCGGGCTTTTCGGGCGGGTAAGGGTTAGCATATTTAAGCCCTGGCCCGACCCTACCCGGCCCTAAATTTTGTTGACTTTGACTATGCCCGGCCCGGCCCTACCCTAAGCCCTAAAATTTAGGGTAGGGCCGGCCCTAGCCCGGCCCATGATGACCCCTAGAATGACCAAAGTGATATGCGATGATATAGTTCGATGACCAAAATGAAGTTTTTAAAAGTTGGATGACCAAAGTGTCGAGCGAGCCATAGTTTGATGACCAAAGTCATATTTCTGCCGTCTAGATAATTTATAATTTTGATAGAGATTTTATGAATATGTTAAGGAAAACATTCTAAGTTATAACTTAATATAAAAATAAGTTACATCAATAACTGATAATGTTTTGTGAGAACACTCATTTACAAATAAAAGATTTATGTCACTGTATAAATAGTACTCAGTTTTCTAATATAAAATTTATAAAAAGAATAAAATAAAATTAAGTTGGCCGGTAGAATTTTAGCAGCAAGGATGAGGCTGGTTTTATCGATTGTTGATGCAATTATTAGTTAAGACTCGTACTATTTTGCCCTACATGTCACAGTTGCAAGGTACAAATCATTACGTCACCTTTAAGATTTCTGGAAAATTTTTCTATGCACCGGCGGTGCAAGTGAATTAGCATATCAACTCTCAGTTGTTAATATTTATGGACAATCTCTTTTTCAACAAAAAAAGTACTTAATGTTATCTAACATTCTATTCCTGTTGGTGCTATATGCCGATGCACTAAATACTCTCTCAAGATTTCGAGGCTCGAAGGCGAACCAAATTAACAAACCCTAGTGTACATTCACATGTCTACCCTTTTAATGGTCAAATTGAGCTTGAGAAATACTATTGAAGCCCGATGAATGAAGATTTGGTCCAATTGGTCAATAGTCTGTACGAACTGCGAGGCCCATACAACCTAACGTATTCTTGGTATGCAGCAATTTGTAGTTTCACAGCAAATATGGTTTTGTCTTGGCAATTGAAGATCTTCAGTCCAACTGTCTAAAAATTAAACTAAAGAAAAACCTGTCTATTTACGGTGATGGTGATGGTGATGACTGATGAGTAGGTAGAGAGGAATAACACCAAGAAAACTGAGCTCTGAGCTCGTTCTCCATCAATTACATCCCTTTCGTTTCTGATCCGTTCTCAGTTGCATCGATGCATGTATAATCCCAGACGCATGCAACTTAATGCCCTTGGTTGGAGTAGTACGCGTGCTGCTTTCTTCCAAAGCTCTAAAAACGGACAAGTCCACCGACATAAACATATCACTGAACAAGAAACCTTGCTCTTAAGGAGGTTAGGTCGATCTTGAAAATGAAATGATCAGAGACAAACGTCTTGATCGAAAGTAAAGAGATGGAGGTTCAAATTTTGAAAACCTAAAATGATGAGAAGCAACGCATCCAATGTAAACATAAAGGCTATCGATCTTCAGTAAATATACATATCAAAGTACAAAGCGCTGCAATAAGCAAGCCTTTAATTTTATTTTCTTCTTTTGTAAACCATGGCTAGTCTCAACAGACTCACGCTTTGTACAGAAGAAGAAACCAACATCAATGTCTTTGCCATGGTGATAATTAATGACTCCCCTTTATAATCACCACAAGCACTGCTACTACAATATCATGTATTTCCATAGCTAGTTCTCTTAAACTCTCAAAGCTATGGCACCGCCGGTGAGAATCATGCACCCAGTTCTCGGCAACGACACCAACTCTTCCAATGCTATGTTGAAGATCTGCTATGAGTATAGCTTCAACCCTGACAACGGGACATTCGAAGACATCAAGGACTACATCAGACACGCTACATATGCCAACGGCAAGCTCCGCACTGCAGCGGGAAGGCTGGATGCAGAGTACTTCACCAACACCACAGCGAGGTATTGTTCATTCCGAGCCAGGACTGCTTTCGATGTGCTGGTCGGCTACGAGCTTAGGGCTCGAACTACTTGGAGAGGCTCATTGTCATTCTGCGGTACGAAGGAGCAAAATGCAGCGTTGGGGACTGCGGCGGATGTGGCAGAAGTTGTCTGGTTTGAGGGTAACGCAAATGACGAACGCGGCGAAGTTGGAGTGGAATTTCCGGCCAGTTTTCTGATATGCTACAGGGAGGTTTACCCGACGCTCCTTGCTGTGGAGGCCTCGTACGAGCTCAGTTGTTTCAATACAGTGGATGTGGAAAATCCGGAGGAGATGCACTTTCTTTGCAGGTATCTGAGAACATTTGACTGGCTATTTACCGTGAGAATAACAGGTGAACAAACTGCTATGGAAAGGCGTCATATAAATGACATTGCGAAGTCTGAATATGTTACTGTGGAGAATTATGATGGATCATCGGATGAATCTTCGAATGATGATGGTGACTAAAGGTAAACTCTTTCACTAATCGAGGTTAATTAGGTCATTAGACAATATTCTTCCATCGGACCCCAAATAATTCCTGTTTCTTTTTTGTGAAAGCTTAGGACTGCACTGCTTGCGTCCAGTGGCATAGGGATGCACAGCCACAGACTCGGTACTATTGAAGAGGAGTGATAGCGACGAGCTGATGTTGCTTTTATGAGTTTATCTTTCTGTCTGTCTAGTTATTTATAATTAATGTATGGGTAGTTTGTTTATGGTATCGATCTGTCTTTAGATTATCTAGCTATTATGGGATAGTTTCGTTATGGTATTTGTCTCTGGACACTTATATTTGTTATGGGCTTGTTGATCAATGAATGCATGTACGTTATTTTGTATCATTTGTTCAGTCTATCTATTTGAAGTTTGTATTGAAGAGGAAATAAGGCTCTGTTTATAAATTATATTGCTGTTACAATAATGTTATTTTGGTGATAATTTTGCCAATGATAACCCACTCAAAAAAAAAAAAAAAAAAAAACAGGAAACAAAGCACTGTTATTGGACGGTGTCCTAAGGGCAACGTTCGTTGTAGCTTAATTAGGGAAGGAGATTTGGGTGCTGATGAAGTTTAGTTACTTAACAACCAAGGTAATTACCAAGTACAGCTCCGCTCCTCGAGCTCAAGTAGTGGACATACCATTTCTCAGTTTCCTAAATAGTAACTAGTGAGCACTGTATACGTTATTAGTAATTAGTATTTGTAGGAAGAAGACTAGCTAGTAAGCATTGTAACAAATTAGTGAAATTACCAAGAGATAAATACCGGAAAAAAACCTATAACATGTAACATACTCTTTTTTTTCACGACCTATAGCATATAACATATTCAATTACCAGTTGAGAAATTTTATATACACATCCCAATCTATTTAATACACACTCCTATTTATTTATTTTTATACTTTTCTCCCTAAACTTCTACTTTACGACTCTTCAATATATACAATTGTACCTCTCCATATATGTTCTTTTCTGTAACACAATAATTTGCAGAAATCGTTGGAACAATTTTTTTTTTTCACCATTCAAAAAACCTCATGAAGAAATTAATTTGAGAATGGATTAATGTTTCAATACTGCTTACATCTACAATAACAAAGCCAATAACTTTGCCATGTAATGATATTTTATTTTCCAGCGCCAATTAAAAGAATGAAATGATCTACAATCTATATATGTAGCATAGAATTTTATTAGTTTGTGTTGAAGATGCAAATAAAGTGCAATGGATTAGACAGAAGACAAAATCCTTGTGAAATTGAGTACATATTCATTACATAATAGAAGAAAAGCAAATAGACTGCAATTGTCATTGGATAGCATGGGCATATGATATTGTTTAAAATTCTCAAATCAAGGTTTGTGCTTTTGTCATTCTTCAACTCATATCTCTCGATTTGGTTTTCTTTTTTAGTTGCTGCAAGGGTAATATAGGGATTCATTTTTTCCAAAAACAAAGATAATATTTGGATGTGTATTAAGTAGATTGAGGTGTGTATTTAAAACTACTCTTACCGGTTTTGTTCGGTGCACCCTAAAAAAGAGAAGTCTGTTTCCGGCCAGTTCGAATCTGGATCTTGAGTTGAGCCATATCTTGAGGTTCATGCTTAATTGACACGCATATATGGTGAAAGCATTCATCTTAGGAAGGTTTTGAGGTTTTGGCTTAGCTAGGTTAATCTTTTGAAGTTTGGCTGTAAGTATTAACACTTTTCAGCTATATTGCCATAATATCACTTACTAGAGCTTACCCATTTGGTGCCAAACCAATTTCGTCACTTGTCCTGAAATTTTTTTTGACTGGCTGTCCCCAAAATTTTATCACCCAAGAGATGGGTGACAAACATCACCTATACTACATCATTGATGAAAACCCAAGTTCGTCGAACTAGATTTATCACCTCATCCCTCATCTTTAGTACGTATATATTCTGCTCCAAATTTTGACTTCATATATGGTGCCAATATATCTTTCATCCACAAAATATCTATTCAGACCTCCCACTAATTACAAGGACAGGAAGACCCTAGTACACATTCTAATCCTCATTGTCCTTCCCCTGCTAATTCTCATCAGTAGCATCATCTTCATCACTACTGTTGACATGTCTTTGGGCCTTGAGAGTAGAAACCAGCCTTGCAGCAACACAATGCTCAAAAGTCAACTGGTGTTGGAGCGTAGAGGATGCAAGAAAGAGGAACAAAAGGTGTCCTTTTGAGGATCATTGCAGAATGTATAATTGCTTCTTCAACTCCTTATTCATTTTCTGCGGAGTAGATAACATGTTTAAAGTAAGAACATTCATACAAAGAATATTCTCCAGCATAGCAAGATACCACTCAATACAAGCCTGTTTGAGTTGCCTCATCAATTCAGATACCATATGCATAAATTTCACCAAGACAATACAATGAATCATCACAAGAGACAGACATGTCCATCTATATGCAAGAGACTCTGTCTCGATTGACCTAATATTGATTTCTCCCACATCTCTGCTTCCAGCATTTCACAAAAGAATACACGGGCATCAAGTGATAGAAACCGCATTTCTTGTCTATTTAAAAGATGCGTAACACAGGTAGAGACCAAGAAAGAGGCACAAATATTGTTCTGCAATTGTATCATTTGCCAAATAGTGAACCAACACACGCATACGCCAGTCACCTCACCAATTGAGATACCACATGCAGTGTATTACTAAGACAAAACAAATAAATGATGTAGCCAAGAACCAAAGTGGAAACATAATAAACATACAAGAGTTGCAAATTCTCAGCAAAACTACTCATATTTTCATCTTAAGCTAAAGTATCAACTGGTCTCAGACCGACAACAACTTGCTGCATAAATTTACTGTCAACAAATAAAGTAGCGCCTATATCTACTACACTCTGGCAATTGTGAACCGATTCCTTTGAGACAATTCCACAGTTACGTTTATGAACCAAACTAATTAGATGTGGGTTAGAGCAAGTGGTATCAAGGATGAGTATAGAACTATAGATATATAGAAAATGCTTGCATAAACAGGCAAGCTTGCTGTATCCTCACTAAAGCAAAAGTCCCTGTATGTAGAACAGCCCATATAACAAGAAATGGGGATCATTATCCAAAGAAAAAAGATAGGGAAAGGAACACTAGACTGTTCTTTTCTTTCTTTTAAGGAAAGAAACATGAGTATCATGGAGCAGCTTATTAGGAAGATTTTGAACCACACCTTACTGTTGAGCGGTTCAAAAGCATAATTAGCGAACCAGGACAATGGTTTTCATCTAAGCAGTCACATCAATATGAAAGGCCAGCTTCGTGTTTACAAGCTTAGCTGTAATGAAGGAGCAATAATTTTACGATGATCAGAAGGACTTCATTAGACCTCTTTAATTTGCAGCAAAAGCACTGACATCAAGAAGCAACCAATTGCCATCACAAGGACAAAAGGTAGTCTGTTGCAGTCTTCAGGTTCCATGACGGATCTCTTCAAAATTATGAAAATTATAACTAAAGGTATCCCGGCCAGCTATGAAGTTAATGAAAATTTATAAGCATTCACCTATTTACCTTAGCATTGCAGAAATTGAAACAGCATAACAGATTCCCTTCGTTTTTACTACATGGTTATCCCTATCTTTCTTGCTTTTTCTCAATAACCAAAGGCAATTAACAATGGTCCTAGGACTAGGAGATACCTATCACCATACATGGGAGGTACACATTTTCATATTAAATGGTTTTTTTTTTTTTTTTATCAATCTAGAATCTTGAATAGCTAGGGATAGCATTAAAACATTTATTTTCATAGAAAGAATGGAGTAACGAGCATATGAACAACCACAGAAACTCAACCGTTCTACCTAAAGCTAGCTGCTCCACAGGCACCTCTGTGCTTAACTAAGACGCTTGAGGGGATGGGCATCAGGGCTTAGAAGTTTAGAGCATAAATTAATGCGTTTAATCATCCTATAGAGTTGTTCACCAGAAATTAAAACCCAACAAAAACCCATAATGCTATGAACTTAGAACTTACATTGAAAACTAGAGCGAGGTCCCAATGACACCAAATCTGAGTCATCGTCACAAAGAAGCTGATCGAACACCGTTCCCGACGAAATCGAAATAGTATATGGAATGGCGGCGGCGCGTGGAGAAACTCCTGCGACGGCAACACTATGAATTTGAGGGCTTCTGTAGATCGGAGCCTACCGGGGTTCCTTTGGAGCTCTAGAAAAGCTCCGATCATTCTCAACCCGCCTTTCATCGACCCAAAAAAAAAAAAAAATAATAATAATAATAATAACTGCAGCAATATATTATATACTTTTGGGTCAGACTGGGCTCATAAACTCACTGATCAAGTACAACAGTGACGATCTGTGGCCAAAACGGTGAGTATAACCAGTAATCTTTCTCAACAAGGATAATCAAGTAGTTCACCGCTACTCTGTATTGCATAGAAATAAGCTATATTTTCTGTATTGCAATTCCTGTTCTTTAGTGGAGGTTCATGCTGTTTACAACGAGAAATATAAAGAGTAACAAACACAACAAGCATATAGAGCGAGCCAGCTTGATCAAATGTCTAACTAATCGTATCACAAATTCACAATGTTAAACACCGAAAGAAGGATTGTGAGTATGGTGTTAGCTAATTTGGTGGATCGAGAGAGATGTCGAGGCCGAACTCCACTTTTGCAGTATGGTGAATCTCAGCCTTCTGATAACGTCGGTTGTTATCGATGTAGACTCGGAAGGTTTTGCCCCTCTTGGCGAATTCTGCTCGTAACTCCTCATCGCTACTCACACTCACAATCGGAAGAGGCTTGTTCATGATGTAATCCTCTCTGCCAGCTCTGATATTCATCAGCATCAGCTCGTTCCTGACGGATGCGTACTCCTCATCGGTGAATGCCTGGCTCACTTTGTAAACGTGCTGCTCGGAGGGATCATTCTCCGCCGCAACTCTGTCCACCCACGATTTCATCACTTCTGGAGTGTCTACGTTGTGCTGCACCACCTGACGCCGATTGCGATTGTTGTCCGCCATGTCTAGAGAATCGAGCTGCTTGGGAAACGAGGAGGGTGTTGTAATTGGATAAGGCTTCTTCTTGATTTATCGCCAAGATTTCAACTTGAATTCCACGTAATTGGATAAGGCTTTTCGGAGTAATCGGATAAGGCTTTTCGGAGTAATCGGATAAGGCTTCTTGCTAGCTTCATCGGCAAGATTTCAAACTTGTATTTCAAGTAATTGGATTAGGCTTCTAGAATCACCGGGTTCGTTATTGAAATATCCATACAAGCAGAGGCAAATTGTCAATTAACAATCTTGGAAAATTTTGTGACCTCTTTGGATCAATTTCCAACCTTAATGGTAATAACTAAATATTATGAAACTCAATTCTAATTAGTATTATTTATCGAATAAACTTTTGTAACTTCTCTGGTTAAGTACCCATTTTTTCGGTAAATATTAGGAAACACAATTCTAATCAACTATGCTCACTGTTACGAATCAGGATAATGCCTGCCAATTGGTCGTTTATCATTACTGCTCATAACAAATTGTTTTTTTCCCATCTAGAATGCTCAGCAAGAAGATTGAAAATCTACATTGCTTCAACGCTTTAATTATAATTGCTCTTCAGATATAGTAGCACATATAGATTTTTTTTTTTTTTTTTTTTTTTATTTAGCATATATATAGGCTAGCTACTTCATTCTAGAGGTGTCATTATTATTATTATTTTTTTCTTTAGCTGTAAAACAAAACATGTGAATCAGATACAAATAATTACGCAAGATAAAGGTCCGAATTTCCTATTTCTTGTTTAGATTTCAAATAAACAATTAAAAATCAACACAATTGCAAACATGATAAATCGAATTCTTTAAATCTAGTACTTGCCTTCCACGCCAAGATTTCCTTATATCTTAGATCTGTGAAATTGAAAGCCTAGTCACTGATTTGGTAGGTTTTAAAGTGCTCAGACATAAGGAATAGGAAGATTGCAAGATTTTATTAGAGTCTGATTTGGAAGGTTTCCTCAGACAATAAGGAAGGTCTAATCTTCATATAGCCTATATAAAAGAGGGACTCCCTACTCTTTTGACATAATATACCCACAGAAGTCGAACCAAGTTTTTGTTTAAGCATGGCAGCAACCGCAACCTCCGGGGCAAGCCAAACGATACGGGGTGTCAAAATACCGTAGAGGAGAAGCTCAAGTTTGTGACCTCGGAATCTGAAGGTATAGAGCGATAATGAGCTTCGACGATATGTGCCTTAAAGAAGAGCTCCTCCGAGGCATCTACAACCATGGCTTTGAGAAGCCCTCAGCTATCCAGCAACGGGCCATCAGACCCATTATTGAGCGCAGGGATGTTATCGCCCAGGCGCAGTCCGGTACCGGAAAGACATCAATGATTGCACTCGCCGCTTGCCAAATGGTTGACACCGCCTCCAGAGAGTATGATATCCTTTTCTACCTAAAGTTTTTTGTTTTAGTTTTATTGGAGTGGTTTACTCTTTTATTTACTTTACTACTAGGGTTAGGGTTACCGCTAGGTCTGTTTCTTTGCATGATGATTTGTCGTTTGATCGAATTTTACTTAATTTGATATCTAGGTTTAGGGTTATCGCTAATTACGGCTTATTTGTCAAGTACGTGCCTAACTATTTACGTTGTATTCTAGGGTTCAGGCATTGATACTTTCTCCAACGAGGGAATTGGCGGCCCAGACAGAGAAAGTGATATTGGCAATTGGAAATTACCTAAATATTCAAGTACATTCATGCATAGGAGGCAAAAGCTTGGGTGAAGATATTAGAAGGCTAGAGAACGGAGTTCATGTGGTGTCTGGAACTCCCGGTAGAGTCTGTGACATGCTCGACAGGAAAACTCTACGTCCTCGACAAATTAATTATTAATTCTCGATGAATCTGATGAAATGTTGAGCAGAGGCTTCAAGGATCAGATTTACAACGTCTACCGCTATCTTTCGCATGAAGTCCAAGTATGCTTGATTTCTGCCACACTTCCAAATGAAATTCTCGAGATGACTAAACTATTCATGACTGATCCCGTAAGGATCTTGGTCAAGCGTGATGAGCTGACTTTACAGGTACGTATATATAATTTATAATTATGTTGCTTGATATATATGATGCTGCCTTCAAGTTTGAAATATATGTGAATATTAATTGTGTATTTCTAACTGCAGGGAATCAAGCAATTTTTTGTTTCAGTTGAAAGAGAAGATTGGAAGTTTGATACTCTCTGTGATCTCTATGATACCCTTACGATTACACAAGCTGTTGTTTTCTGCAACATAAAGCGAAAGGTCGATTGGCTCAGCGAAAAGTTGCGGAGCAATAACTTCACTGTGTCTTCATGCATGGAGACATGCCTCAGAAAGAGAGAGATGCTATAATGAAAGACTTTAAGAACAGTGAATCACGAATCCTCATCACAACAGATGTTTGGGCTCGAGGCATCGATGTTCAACACGTTTCGTTGGTTATCAACTATGATCTTCCAAACAATCGAGAGCTGTACATTCATAGAATTGGTCGTTCGGGTCGTTTTGGACGCAAAGGTGTGGCAATCAACTTTGTCAAGAACGATGATATCAGGATTTTAAGAGACATTGAACAGTACTACAGTACCCAGATTGATGAGATGCCCATGAATGTGGCTGATTGAATATGAGGTAGAGGTTGCAATCAGTACATTAAAGTCTGTTTATTTTGACTGATATCTTGACGACGTCCTTATTGTGTGCAACTCTTTTTTTCTTTTCTTTTTTTGAGTAAAACTATTTAGGAATTTTCATTGATATAAAAAAGAGGTCAGAATGACCATCACATATTCTTCCGCTACCATCTACACAACTTCTTGTCTATGTGGTGAAACACCACGGTAATACATAGGACGTGTCTTGCTCACTTATTTAAAGTAAGCTTATTCAACTATGAACCAATGCTACATAATTCGGTTCGGGGGCGAATCTGTAGTTCTGTTGAAATCGCAGGGAATCTTGTTAACCAATACGCAATTTACAAAAGCAAACAAAACTAAATTTCAAGCAAATAGATAACAGAAGATTCGAGGAGGCACCACACAAGAGGCCACAAGTCTCTCGTGGTTGTTCCATGGCGGCCGCAGCTCGGGCTTTCACTCTCTCTCGCCTCACCGACCTGTCACTCAAGCCCGCCTCTGCCTCCCGTTTCCCGCCACCACTCCTCGCTCGCCCATTACTCCCCTCATTCCGCGCCCAACGGCGTCGTTTGGCCTGCTCGGCTTCCACAATCCGATGCCTCATCTCCGGCGTCGACGGCGGCGGCGGTGTGTCCGACGAGTTCGTCTCGACGCGGAAGTCCGGCTTCGACCGCGGATTCTCCGTTATCGCCAATATGCTGAAGCGGATTGAGCCGCTTGACAGCTCCGTCATCTCCAAAGGCGTTTCGGATTCCGCTAAGGACTCGATGAAGCAGACCATCTCTACTATGCTGGGATTGCTGCGTCCGATCAGTTCTCCGTCACCGTTAGGGTTTGCAGAGCTCCCTTGATCGCCTCCTCGCTCTTCCATAATCACCGGGTAAATTTACATTTGAATCCGTTTCTGAATTTTCGAGATTTTTAGAGTTCGAATTGTATTGAATTGAATGGTTCGGGTAAATTTACATTTGAATCCGTTCCAATTTTCGAGATTTTAGAGTTTGAAATTGTAGTGAATTGAAGTGGTTTGGATTATGGATCAGGTATACACTGTGGAACGCGGAGTATCGGATATCATTGATGAGGAATTTTGACATTTCTACAGAGAATTCTGTGGCTTTGGATGGGTCGAAGATCGATGGGAGTTCGGAGACGGGGATAGTGAGGAAAGGGATAGCGAGAATGGATTTGGGGCGAGTAATCAATACCTGGGCTCAACAAGTCCTCAAGTTTTCGGGATTTGTCTCCGGAGGCTTTGAATTACATCCAGAGGTTGCAATCAGAGTTAACTAATGTTAAGGAGGTGAGCCTTTTCTCTCAAACCTTCATACTTGTTTGATTTCAAGTTTGGACGACTTGTTTGTTAGCTGTCTCTAGTTAGAGTGCATGATCAAAGTTTGTGTTTCCTTCTTTTGTGAGATTTCAAGTTTTAGCTTTTTCAGCCTTTTCATCTTCTTTTGTGGGTTCAAGTTTGGATGACATTGTTGGTTAGAATTTAGAAAGCATGATCAAAGCTTCTTTTTGGCTATCTTTTGTGAGCTTCCAAAGTTTTAGTTTTTTTCTTTGTAATGCACTTCTTTTTGTCCCTCGTATATGAAATGCACGTCGTTGAAGCTTTTGATTAGGGGCCATTAATTCCACCCGTTGATTTACGCCCAGATTTCTCCCAGAATTTGAGGAAGATTTAGTTAAAGCGAATATAGAGAATGTTCTAGATTCTGCTGGCGAACTTTGTGATACTGTAGGAACTTCACGAGATTACCTAGCGAAGGTTCTTTTCTGGTAAGGACTTTACCATTGTTCTTCTTCCCTTTAGAAAGGGGATTGAAATCTACACTCCTATTTTACAATTCATCCTCTTTGAGTTGAAAAAACTAATGAAAGAAGGCTTTTAGAGTAGGGGGTAATGTATTTTAAAATGGGGAAGTGTTGATTTCACTCCCGTTTCTAAATTGGTTTCTGGAATTGTGCATGTGGACATAAGCAGAGGCACATGCTCCACATTGTCACCATGTGCATTTTGTTCATTCCTACTATTTGATCTAATTTCCTTCAGGCTCTAAGGTTGACTAATTTTTCCTCTTACTATTGGCAGGTGTATGTTATTAGGTCATCATTTGAGAGGCTTGGAGAACAGATTACATTTGAGTTGTGTTGTTGGATTGTTGTAAAGAGAGGAAAGATAGAACGGGTGTATATTCTTCATGTTCATCTATATGAACCTTTTTGGTTTTCATGCTCATCTGTATTACTATTCTTTTCTATCAAATGAAAAGCTTCTTAGGAGTACCACCTTAATAATCGATTCATGTTATAGTCTGGACTGTCAATTGAAATTTTGCAGACCTCTTTCAAGTTTCAACAGTTCACCCAAATTTTTGAAGTTGCAGCTCTGCTGTTACGATTTACGAAAGGATGCTTAACAAGTTAACAGGAGATCACACTCCCTGTTAAAGTGTGGTTAACGGTGGTCTATTGAAAGTAGGGGTAATGGTGTCCATGTCTAGGGAGACTAACGGTACTAATGTCTGTCATGCGAGCAATGCTAACAGTGTCTATTCAAGTGAGGTTAAGCACACTAAAAAAATGTCGTATGCTTGTCCAACCCTGCGGAAACGATATGGGAACTTTGGACTATAAAAAATAAAATTAAAAATTAAAAAAAGTTTGAAACCATTAAACAAAGCACACCGAACATGTCATATGCTTGTCCATTCCTGTGGAAATCAACACCGGAACTTTTGCTCAGAAAACGACCAAGGTTTTACTCAAAACTATGAATTATAGCACACATTATTTGGTCAAAATCGTGTGTTAAATCATGATTTGTAGACAAGTTTAGAATGCCAGTCAAAAATCGAAAAAAAATAAAAAATTCAAAGTAAAAAGTCGGGTCGAGATTTTTGAGGTCTGTCAAATGAAACACAATTTAAAAATCATGCTTCATCAAGGGTGAGATTATGCATGCTTGAGCTTAATCAATACTTGATTATCTACTCTACGGCTCTCGTCCTGCTCTCGATCGATTAGTGGAAAAAGTCCCTCAACATAAACCCCAACACCATTACCTCCTAAGGTGGTATCACGAATTGGAAGGTTCCTAAAACTTTCTTCTTTGAAGTCGTACATAACAAATGAACTTCCACACACCATCAAATCATGAGATTTTGTAGAGAAACCAAAATGTGACAATTGGTGATATGGCATGGAGACCCTCATTCTAGTCCAAGACTCGCTCACCCCATATTCTTTCATGACCCAAAACTCATTGAATGTTTGATCAATACCAGCGAGCGTTATACATAGGCAATCTCTAAACACTCCCAGGTTTGCTAAACAAGTATCACCGATGGGTGGGAGTCGAATTTCGCGAACCTCCTCCTCTGCTAATAGAAAAGATACAATCACCGAAGAGGATCGATCTCCAACTGTCGTTGCCGACCAATGAATAGCTCCATTCAGAAAAATCCCCTGAAACCAATAAGCATGGTAGGGAGAGAAGCACTCGATCTTTCGCCAAGAATCAGTTTTCAGTGTATAGACACTAAATACGATTACATTGATATCAGAATAGACCTGCCCGTTAACCACCTTGTACTCATTGGTGGAGGAATCAAATCCAAATCCACATAAGCTCAAGCAAAAGGGCCTCACAGGTCTCCATGATGGTGTCTTTGGTACTTTCTTCATCTCCCTGGTTGCAGGGTTAACCAAATAAAACCCACGCCTCATATCGCACAACAACAAGTTATTGCAGGAGTAGATGAAGTATATGGGTCTACGTCCTTCTGCAGAAACAAAATCGAGCTCGGTGGCTGGTATCAAACCATCATGATTATTATCTGCATGAACATGGCGATTCTTAAGAACCAGTGCATTGTCATTATCCTCTCGTTATAGTTATGGTTGAGGAACTGGTCTAGGTCCAAAGAGTAAAGGTAATGTAGTGCCACGTTAAATATGACTCTTCGTCTCCGAAAGAATACCTCTTTATCCTCGAGGGCTTTCTTGGCTTGCAGTGCAATGAACTTGGTGTTGGAGATTAGAGAACGCCAAGGCTTTGATACGCACCTGAAGCGGCTAAGGACTTCACTGATAGCCTTGAAAGAATCTCAACTATGATCTCGGCTGGAAGGGGGAATTGGTGCCCCGTCAGCTCGCCATTGTGTTCCATCTATTGTGTTCTTTAATCTTTGCGCTACAGAACCTTAAGAGAGATTTGTAACGCTTTAGAAAGCGGATGTGGGTTTTTATAGTTGAAGTCCTAATTATATGCGGAACTGGATATCCAAGTCAGAAAGGGATATGATTGTGTTTCTCTATCCTTATCAATTTATATTAGAAATTCATCATTCACACATCATCCACTTAATTAGAGTAGGGGGATATATGATGGTTTGGTTTCCATTCAATACAAATTAGTGGCATCCAAATAGCTAGTTAGGACCTATAAATATTGGTATCATTTGCAGGCTTAGCAAAATCATAGTAGTATAATCAACTTGACAATAAAAAATGCACACAAGGTTGTCAAAAACAAATGGGCTTTAACGTACGTGTCATGTCAACATAAAAGATAAATATAATAAAATTTCACTATTATCTGCTACTGGCCTACTGCTAGTGACCTCTAGCTCATGGTAAATCAGCCACATTCATGGGCATGGCATCTCGTCAATCTGGGTACTGTAGTACTGTTCAATGTCTCTTAGGATCCTGATATCATCTTTCTTGACAAAGTTTATTGCCACACCCTTTCATCCAAATTGACCCGAACGACCAATCCTCTGTATGTATAGCTCTCGATTATTTGGAAGATCGTAGTTGATAACCAGCGAAACCTGCTGAACATCGATGCCCTGAGCCCAAACATCAGTTGTGATGAGGACTCGTGAAAGACCTTTCTGAAACTCTTTCATAATAGCATCTCTCTCCTTCTGAGGCATGTCTCCATGCATTGCAAACACAGAAAAGTTACTAGTCCGCATCTTTTTAGTAAGCCAGTCCACTTTTCGCCTTGTGTTGCAGAAAATAACAGCTTGTGTGATCGTAAGGGTATCATAGAGATCGCACAGAGTATCAAACTTCTAATCTTCTTTTTCAACTGCAACGAAAAATTGCTTGATTCCCTGCGCCATGACCACACACATTTAGTACACAATATTGCATTCGAATAGCTAATGCATCATCATCAAAAATTTGAAACAACATTATTCCTCGTGTATATTAACTTACCTCCAAAGTCAGCTCGTCACGTTTAACCAGGATCCTTATAGGATCGGTCATGAACTTGTTGGTCATCTCCAAAATTTCATTAGGGAGCGTCGTGGAGATCAAGCAAACTTGTAGGGTATCTTGTAGATGTCTGTAGGTCTCCATGATGGTGTCTTTGGTACTTTCTTCATCTCCCTGGTTGCAGGGTTAACCAAATAAAACCCATACCTCATATAGCACAACAACAAGTTATTGCAGGAGTAGATGAAGTATATGGGTCTACGTCCTTCTGCAGAAACAAAATCGAGCTCGGTGGCTGGTATCAAACCATCATGATTATTATCTGCATGAACATGGCGATTCTTAAGAACCAGTGCATTGTCATCATCATCGTTATAGTTATGGTTGAGAAACTGGTCTAGGTCCAAAGAGTAAAGGTAATGTAGTGCCACGTTAAATATGACTCTTCGTCTCCGAAAGAATACCTCTTTATCCTCGAGGGCTTTCTTGGCTTGCAGTGCAATGAACTTGGTGTTGGAGATTAGAGAACGCCAAGGCTTTGATACGCACCTGAAGCGGCATAAGGACTTCACTGATCGCCTTGAAAGAATCTCAACTATGATCTCGGCTGGAAGGGGGAATTGGTGCCCCGTCAGCTCGCCATTGTGTTCCATTTATTGTGTTCTTTAATCTTTGCGCTACAGGTGATTTTCACTGGCCAGGTGTGTGGTGACCCGAGAGGGGGGTCCCACAGCACCGCGACTCCGAGCCAATGAGGAACCGACATGTCACGAATAACATCCCGATAACTCATCAACCCGAAATCACCAGGCCTTTTGGGTTCAGACTGTTGGTTTACAAAACACTTTCTTGGACAAATCACTCTAGCAACCGAACAACATATTTTTAAAGGCGGAATTTAAAGTGGGCTAAAGGATTTGGGCCTACAATAGGAGCCCAATTTGGGAAATAACAAATCACTAAGTGAATACAAGTATGGGAGACGCGCCCCAGGATTACGGGTCTCCCGGAATTTTTGTAAATAAGCGAATAGGAAATAAATAAATAAATAAAAAGTAAATAAATAAGTTCTTTTAACAAAGTTAAAGAAAAATACGCCAAGCCGGACCAAGTGCCTCCCCTGCACACTCCCCGACCACACGCTCGAAACCTGCACACTGTTGTATGGGTGAGCTTTCGTCCTCGCATGCCCAGTAGGGGCCAACCCAACCATGCTAGGTTTGAAAGATAATATATCTGAAAATATTTACTACATAATATTGTGCACGTTTATCGAAAATACTTTAAAAAGAGGCAACCACAAACATTTATTTCTTTTTTCAAAGCATATGCAGTATGCTTCACACAATTTGGAGCTCCGAGATACTTACCTGCCGGCTAAACTAAAATAAATATGTGACCGACCTGGTTCGTCATCCTTCGAGAACCGGCCAACTACTCTGTAGTCTTATGACTACAAGTAGCGAAAGTGTCCATTTCCTGCCTCTGAGTCTCCTATGACTGGTTTACTGTCTGTACTCACCTTTCCTAGACAAACATAGGAGCACAGCCCCCTCTGGAGGTTCACGGTTATCGACACCGTGGGATCCCTAGGAATCTACACATCTAGGTCCCATTCACTTTCATGTCACAAGTACAAACATACAAAGGGTACAGTATCTCAACATGCAAGTCTAGCCTCGGTTTTCACAATAAGCAATTATCAGTTATGAAAACACAGATATCACGAGACATCGACCAATGAACAACCAAAAACGCACTTGCAGGCAACATATTAATATACTTGAGCATTCCACATATAGAAAAGCCTCTAACAAGGAAGAGACAGCTCACCCTACCTGGATATGGAGTGCTCGCCAAACTTAGTTTCGTTTCCAACTTTGGATACTTCGTCCAATTTCATGTGCACACGCTCAGTCCTTTATAATAAAATTAGACCAATAAGTAACTTGACATCATTAACTTAATCAATCGAGCACCTAAGGCATTCACTTAATTTCCTTAAAGTCCATTGAATTAACCTTTAACATAAAAACTTACTATCCATTCCCAAATAATCCAAATGGTATTGCCTTTGAACCATTTGGGATATGGTGATTATACTTAGCACTTTGACTTCATTTCTTTAACCTTTTTATTTTAGAAAAACAAATCACAATTTCCATTCCCGAACAATTCACTTAACATAGTAAGCTCATTCGGATATGGTGATCACACTTCTTCCCATATTAAAATTTCGGTCAACCGGTTTGACCTCATTTTATTTAGCCTTTAAACCTTAAGCAATTAAATAGCAACCACCATTCCCGAATAATTTCATTATACGATAAATTTGGGATATGATAGGTTTGGAATATTTCTATTCACGGACCTTAAATTGAACATCCCACATATTAATTCACTTATCCAAAACCGGTCCATTCTTATTTACCACTTTTCTCATGCATTTGACCAAACCACCAATTCCATTCTTATTTTACACTTTGACGTTGATAACAAATTCATCCTTTTAATTCTCAAGACAATTCTCCTCTATTCAATAAGCCGATTCACATGCAGCATAACCATATCTCATTTTGTTTACTTAGTAATGTCATAACTTCTATCAATACAAATAGCACACAACCATATAGATCCCAGAATGCACAGTCCCCTTACCATTCTCCTTTTCCAAAACAGAAACCAGTTTCGTCGTAGCTGCAATCCCACCAACAGTCACTCGAATTCCTGGCAGTAGGACAAGTTTAATAATCCAATTCTTAACCAAATTCATATCCAACACAGAGTTCATGACCCTTACCTCAATCCATTTTCAATGGAAACTGACCCAACAGTTCTTCTTCTCCAAATCTTCAAACTCCCAGATTCCAAAGCTCAGGATTTCCAAAATCTCTCAAAGCAGAACAGCAACTTAATTAATTAATCCCAACGTCCAAACAACAATCGAACTCATAACTCAAGGGCCTGCATTCCTTACCCATTTTCAGTTCTGCCGAGACCATAATCTCCGTAAGGTGCTGCTTCTTGCAGTCTTTCTCGGTTCTTCATCCTCCCATCAAGAACACAAATCAAAGCCAAGACCAGAAGCTTCACTCTCCGGTCTGAATTCCATTATTTCCTCAAGCCCAGAAAACCCAAGGTTAGAAAATCGACTTCTCTCTGAATTGGAATTCAAATAGCCAACGAACGGGGCTAGAGAACGTCTTACAGGACAAGGGATTGAATCGGTGGTATACCCGCGGAGCTATGGCGGTCTACGCGCCAGCGGCGGCGCGTGTAGCGCGTGCGGTGGCCCTGGTCTGAATCGGAGGTCGGCATCTCAGAAACAGGTGGGTAGTGAGGCGCTGATTACACCTATGGAGGTAGTTTAGCTCGATTTCGACTGGAGGTTGGGGAACGAAGGCATGCAGAGCTAGCTACGAGTTCCGGCGAGCTCGTACGGCGGTTTTCCGGCTTTGGGATTTAAGGCATGGTCTCCTCAAGGTTTGGTGCTTCAATTTCTGATAATGGTGGTGTGAATCAGTGACTGGAGACCGGAGGATTATGGAAGGCAGTGGTGTCGCAGGTTTGGTGGTCGCGTGTGGAGGCTAGAGATAATGCATGGCGGTGCTGGGCTCGGGTTTTGGTCGGATATAGGAGTTGGTTCGAAGGGTGGAGGCTGTGTCAAAAGGTGGTGGCCGGAGATTGGGTTTTCCGGCGTTTGCAGATGGAAGAAGAGAGAGAAAGTGAGAGAGGTCGGGGAGAGGGATGTCGCCGAGAGAAGAGAGAGGGAGAGAAATGAGGCTAGGGTTTTTCTCAAGTTCCTATTTATACTCGTTTGCGAGAAAAGTCAAATTTGCCCTTGCGACGAGTTACGAAATTCTCCTAGCTAATTGTCTTCGGTTTTGGGCTCGTAACTTTTCTTTCATTCATTTTTCGTCGGAAACTTTTTAAGTCATTCCTGGACTTCATCCTAGGCCCAAAACTCGATTTCATAAAAACCCAAATTCCAAAACTTTGTTACAACTTAATTCGTCTCACTTTCAGATTTGCTTCGACAATCTTTCGTCCTAATGAACTTTAGTAATCTTTTTAGGCCCAAGAGGAAGAACCTTGGCCCAAACTTAAATTTTAAGGCCCAAATCGTGATCTTGAGACCAAAATGACCTGCAAGGTCATTTCCTCCACTTAAATCACCTTGCGGAAAAATCTTATTGACGAAAATTACCTTCGAAAATTAAACAAAATTTTCAGGGGCTCACAGGGTTCAAAGCCAAGACAGTGAGATAGCCAGGATGGGGTTATTGTTTCCATAATTCCATTGTGGCATTGGATATGGTTGAAGAGTCGTTTCGCAATGTGGAGGTCCACCAAGCTAGGAGAGAACCTCCATATGTGCTATCGAGATATTATGGGGGTAAGGATCAGTGCTCGCTTGCATTGTTTGAGATTCTCCGACCGTCTTGTTTCGACATTTTGGTCATGAAAAAGTATGGTGTGGCGGAATCATGGACTAGTTGTTCAATGTGTCTGCTAGGATCCCTGGAGGAAGGACCTTATTTTCCACTCATTTGGTTTTACAAAGAGTGGTCTAGTAGTCAGAATGGGTGATGGAACGCTCAAGTGCTAAGACCCTAAGGACAAATGTGGCTTATGTTTCAAAAGATTGGTTAATTGTTTGAATGAAAGCAGTTATTTGATACCAACGCTTGGTGGTTCAAGTGATAAGGAGCTTGTTCCCCTTAAGTAAGGTCTCGAGTTCGAGCCTTGTGAATGGAGCAGCCAGCGTTGGGAGAGCTTCCCCCCTAAATGGGGTCCGACCTGGCTCGAGAGATTAGTCCTTGCCTACGGGTGGGGGATATCCTGGTTTAACTGAAAAGGCAGTTATTTGATAGGATTTGTGGTCTGTTGTATTGTTTCATAGTTTTGCATTAGTGATTCAACTTTTGGCCTTTTTTGATATTTGCATTCTGTTTCATCTTTCATTTGTCCCTAGCTTTATTTCCTCTTACTTACTCTATGTTTGGTACTTTGGTTTTAAGAGTTACTTGCTCCTACCAGAGTAACACATTTGTGAAGGATGATTGTACTAGATGCATGTTTACTTCAAATTTCACCGATATGAGGTTTGATGTGTTCGCTAAACAACATAGGTACTCTTTTTATCCTTTTTTTTTATTAATCCAAAAGATCAAACAACAGGGATGACATCGTAAACTTTCAACTACTCATAGAATTTGAAGTTACAGATGCCATGAGCCGATAGGGCCTAATTTTTTCTAAGACAGAGATCCTTAGAAAAAAATTACAATCCTCTGCAACTAACTTCCCACTATGTGGTCGGTGAGCCGTAGCTTGCAGTGGCGGAACCACTGTTCGGTCTGCAGGGGTTCGGACCCCCCCCCCCTTCTCCAGCCTTCTTATGTAGTCATAATTATATATTAAATACATAAAACTAAAACGTATGATGAAGAAGAAACTCAAAAGTAAATTGTAATACAAGAGATAGAAATGTTAATTAAAACTCATAATTATGTACTTACCAAAAAATACTTTTCATTAAGTATTTACTAAAGTTTAAAAGAATTCAATTAGTGAGATTAAATCTATATAGGAAACAAATAAAAATTGTATAAAGAATGGACGTCGCATGAACCTTAAGAGGACATTAATTTTTTGTATATATCTACATTATGTATATATATGGTTTATTTTCTTAACGAGATTACGCAATATACATCGAGTGCTTAACTTTGTTTAGTGTCCGTTTTTTTTTTTCCTTCTTATTCTGGACCCCCCCAAGTTACAAATCCTGGTTCTGCCCCTGGTAGCTTGTTAGTTAGCTAGCTTAACTAACACCGTGGATATCATGGATTCAAATCTCACTGACATCAGGGGGTGGGGTGGGGAGTGTTCAAAAAATAATAATATATATATATAAATAAAAATAAAAGTTCCCACTGTGCATTTTACCCATGAAAAAACTTCGCCCACTATTGTTTAAAAAAAACAAAACAAAACAAAACGACTCCCCTCACTCTATCTGTAGTAATTCCCCGCTTTATTTGATAAATTTTCTCACATCCATTTAATTAATTATTCAAAACCATCAGGTGTGTATTTTTCCATTGTATATTAAGATAATTTGCAATATTTAAATGGATGCAAAACAGCCTATTGTACACATTGTTAAATAGTAGCAATTTACTTAGTTTGTTAAGAAAGAAATTGTACGTAGCTACTAACTTTTACGTGGATACTTTTTTTGTCTGGTGAGTGAGTAATAGTTGATTTTCTTTACATTTCGATAGAGCAAATTCCGGTGGGAAACTCGTTCAAAGGCACGCGAGAAGCGGCAAACATGCAATGCTTTGATTCACAGATCGAGAAGCAATGTAAGGCCTCTCGAATTTTCTGCAACAGAACCACTCAACCAGTGAGCTATAAATACATATATAGACCTGGTGAACTGAGCATATCAACTCAAAGCAAGCATTCAAAAGAGAAAGATGGCCAATCTTTCAACTCTAACTGGGATGTTTCTGGTGCTAGAGCTGGCAATGTCGGTCAGCGCGCGCACTTGGGCTACCAAGTATGCGAGTAGATCCATATTTTCATTTTAGTATATGTTTCGACTTTTTTGTTCTTATATTCATTGACGCGTACGTCTGTGTTGTTGAGTTGATGAATATGTTTATGAATTGATTTAGGGACGAGAATTCCGGTGGTGGCAGGCCACTAACTGAGGAGGAGATAGGGGCATGGATAAATGTTCTGAGGGGAGCCGAGATTGCTCTTGAAGCTGATAAAATTCAAACAGCTAGTGCCATGGTTGCAGGAGTTGCTGCCAGGTTAGATGCTATCGATTTGCCTGACGATGTGAAAGAAGCCAAGCTTCAAGAAATGATGAAAGCAATTGAGCAGTCGAAGAAGATAATAAATCCAAAGCTGTAGCTCTCATTAACGCAATTGGAGCGGAGTTCGAACACCAACACGGAAATGCGCGAGGAAGAGGAACTCTGCAGAGGCAGTTACACCAAACTGAAAATTTGCACAGCGTACAGCCGGTGCTAGCAGGCCGTTTGAAAGATGCCTTCACAGCTATTGAAAGACAGGAAATAGCCAAAGCTCAACGGATTCTCCACGTTTTTACCATCTTCTTAAGGATAATAAGGAATTATGTCAGGATAAAAAAACACTAATATTTCTTCATGCCATCCACCAAACTGAGCAGTATATTAAACAAGATATGAGATCAAAAGCTGAACAAACTCTCCAAGGAGCTGCCTTCGCTCTTGGAGTTGGAGTTCAAAATCAGCTACAAGAAGGTCATTAATTTGTCGAGGGGAATAATTAAGCAAGTTAAGGACAGGAGAAATTTATAATTTAATTGAGGTCATTAATTTATCAAACATTTGTTTATCAAAGTTTTACTGTAAGTTTAATCAGAAAATTAAGTTATATGAAATTGATCAGACTTTTTCTTTTTTACCCCAATATTTTGTTGCTACTTATAGTACATACTAAACCTGAGCTCCCAGTAACTGCTCACAGCAATAGTGCAGGGATGCTTTTGTCCCTGCTTCCGTGGGCTATGGCTATGGAGGTTCAAATCGGATCGAGGAAGGGGAGATCCTGAAAGGGATTTCTCTCTGCTTCGATTTGGGACCGTTCTATGGTCGTCAGCTTGGTGCAGGGGATGGATGTGGCGTGTCAAGGCGATGCAGCGGCGGAAATCTTCGGCACGACGGCTTTTTGATGAGCGGTGGCGGCATGATGGTGGAGGGGCTCGTCGGCTGCGGCCTGCGGGAGTGGGGGTTGGACCGGGCCTTTGCTTTAAGGCTTTGTTGGTGGTCTTTATTGTATAATTGTTTAGCTTTTCGTTGTTGTCTTTCCGTTGCTCTTGTGGTGTTGTGCTTTGTGTTAGGTGTTTGCTTAGTCAAATAAGTCCCTACTCTCACGAGCTAGGGTTCTGGTGTCTTTGTTTGGTTGGTGTGTGGTGTTATTCTCAGGATCTCAATTTACATCTTGGTGGTCAAAGTAATGGGGAGAAGCTCCCGCACATGGTCTGGCGGTTTTGGGTCATGGTGCTTGAGGGAGTTGCTTTCTTCTTGAGGTTAGCGGTGAGGATGTGCTTTGTCTCTTGGGTGAGTCTGGATGATGTGCCATTGATATGGCGTTATTTCCAGGGACTATATGTTTTACTCTCGATGGTCTCTTTTTTTTCTTTTAAAAAAGAGGATCAAAGGATTTCACTCCTACCCCCATGGTGACTTGAACCCATGACTTCATCATTAGGTAGTGGGTGCTCTAACCACTGAGTTAACATCACTTCGTCTCTCTCAATAGTCTCTTGCTCTCAACGTGATTGCCACTTGTTCTTGCACGTGGACTGGTTGGTTTGGGACACGGTGTTGATGAAGGGGAGGTGGCTATTTGTTATGTTGGATGCAGGGTCTAATCGTGACTCTCGGAAGTGGTCTTACGTTGTAGCCCGAGTTGAAGGGCGATTAGGTTGGTTAGGGATTGGGCCTGCTTGACTCATGGATGTCATCGCAGATGACGGACCCGTAACTGAGGTTGCTCTTTGGGAGAGGTGTGGGGATTTATGTCCATCACCGGCTGTTCCCGCTTTATGTAACCGTATTTTATGGAATATAATGCTTCTTTCTTTCTCAAAATTTTTTTAAGTCAGAAAGGGATATGATTGTGTTTCTCTATCCTTATCAATTTATATTAGAAATTCATCATTCACTTATCATCCACTTAATTAGAGTAGGGGGATATATGATGGTTTGGTTTCCATTCAATACAAATTAGTGGCATCCAAATAGCTAGTTAGGACCTATAAATATTGGTATCATTTGCGGGCTTAGCAAAATCATCAAAGTATAATCAAGTTGACAATAAAAAATGCACACAAGGTCGTCAAAAACAAATGGGCTTTGACGTACGTGTCATGTCAACATAAAAGATAAATATAATAAAATTTCACTATTATCTGCTGCTGGCCTACTGCTCGCAACCTCTATCTCATAGTAAATCAGCCGCATTCATGGGCATCTCGTCAATCTGTGTACTGTTCAATGTCTCTTAGGATCTTGATATCATCTTTCTTGACAAAGTTTATTGCCGCACCCTTTCGTCCAAACCGACCCTAACGACCAATCCTATGTATGTATAGCTTTTGATTATTTGGAAGATCATAGTTGATAACCAGCGAAACTTGCTGAACATCGATGCCCTGAGCCCAAACATCAGTTGTGATGAGGACTCGTGAAAGACCTTTCTGAAACTCTTTCATAATAGCATCAGCTCGCTCCTTCTGAGGCATGTCTCCATGCGTTGCAGACACAGAAAAGTTACTAGTCCGCATCTTTTCAGTAAGCCAGTCCACTTTTCGCCTGTGTTGCAGAAAATAACAGCTTGTGTGATCGTAAGGGTATCATAGAGATCGCACAGAGTATCAAACTTCTTTTTCAACTGCAACGAAAAATTGCTTGATTCCCTGCGCCATGACCACACACATTTAGTACACAATATTGCATTCGAATAGTAATGCATCATCATCAAAAATATGAAACAACATTATTCCTCGTGTATATTAACTTACCTCCAAAGTCAGCTCGTCACGTTTAACCAGGATCCTTATAGGATCGGTCATGAACTTGTTGGTCATCTCCAAAATTTCATTAGGGAGCGTCGTGGAGATCAAGCAAACTTGTAGGGTATCTTGTAGATGTCTGTAGACTTCGTAAATTTTCTTCTTGAAGCCTATGCTCAACATCTCATCAGATTCATCAAGAATTAGTAGTTTGATGTGTCGAGTGCGTAGACTTCCCTCTTAATCATGTCATGGACTCTACCGGGAGTTCCAGACACCACCTGAACTCCGTTTTCTAGCTTTCTGATATCCTCACCCACGCTTTTGCCTCCAATGCAGGAATGCGCTTGAATACTCATGTAGTTTCCCATTGCCAGTATCACTTTGTCTATCTGTGCCGCCAGTTCCCTCGTTGGAGACAATATCAACACCTGAACCCTAGAATACATTGTAACTAATTAAACACATAACAAACAAGCCTCAACACTACCCCTAAACTTAATCGTAGATAGTAAAGTAAAATCCAATGAAACAAACTAGCTACGAGAACTTTATCAGGCTTTGAAACATGTGATGCTCTAAAATTTCCAAACGGAAAGGTCTACATGCAATAATGTGTTATTAATCCGATTGTGGTAAACTAAGTTAGGTCCGTATAGAGGTAGACTAATTTGCGGTGCAATTTAAAATTTTAAATAGTATTGTCTAAGACTGTCGTCTACCATTAACATGTACTTGAATAAAACTTGAAAAATTATAAATAATCCCTAACCCTATAGACTAGAACTAAAATCAATCAAACAAATTAGGGAACCTACTCTCTGGAGGAGGTGTCGACGGTTTGGCAAGAAGCTAGGGCAATCATGGAGGTCTTTCCAGTGCCAGATTGAACCTGAGCTACGACGTCGCAACCGTCGATTATGGGTCTGATGGCCCTTTGCTGGATGGCGGAGGGCTTCTCGAAGCCGTAGTTGTAGATGCCTCGGAGGAGCTCGTCCTTGAGGTTCATCTGATCGAAGCTCATGATCGGCTTTATATCATCTGACGGCACAAACTCCAGCTTCTCCTTCAGCACCTTGCCGCCGCCCTGAACCAGTCGGGTCATCGGAACCACGCTCACTCTCGCGGTTGCTATTGCTGCCATGTTTGGTTTGTCGAGTTGCACCAAAATATTTAGGTTAATTTGTTAGAGTTGTTTGAGAGAGTTACCTAGTAAGTCCCTTTTATAGGGTTTGGTGTACTTTGGCGTTCCTTACCGCCCAAGCAGCCTTTACAGGTCACCAAACCTGTATTCATCTAGGAAATATGTATTTTACCCTTTTTGATCTTGGAAATATGTATTTTACCATTTCAAATTATCAAACAATTTTATAAGATTTGTTTCGTATGCATATTGCCTCCAAAGTAAGGGCTTAGCTCGATTCCGGAGCACTCCAGATCTAGACCAAGCATGAAACTCCAAAATATGGGCTTATGTACCATGCCTCCTAGATTGGTCAAAGCAACACCAAAGCTTGAGGCTAAAAACGCGGTTGCTTTCTGTACGCGTTGTACCGACAAGTAGTAACATGTATCCAAATGTGTAGCGTTGTATACATGTATAGTTATGTATTAAAACTAACCACTATATGCAACGAATTAAAAGAAAACATTGCCTTGAGAATTCAGATTAGGTTACCAATTAGTATACTAAATAATAACTCAAGGCTTGAGTTCGAGTTTCTTATTATTGGGTTTAGGATTTTACCTAGAAATTAACAAAGTTAAACATGTGATAATAATTGAATGGAATCGCACTTATGTTTAGTCACTAATTCACTATTATATCTAGATCATATTTTCTTGGCTCAGTTACTGAGCAAGTGATCAATCACCACTGACAAGACCTAATATATAGGGATGGCAAAAATCCCCAGCGGGGCGGAGCTCCATTGGATACCCGCCCCTAATGGGGAGAGAATTCGGGGACAAATGGGGAATGAGGATGGGGATCCCCAATTCCCGCTATCTAAGATTGGGAATGGGGCGGGGATGGTATTGTGATCTCCATCCCCAAACCCGCCCCAATAATATATACATATATTTAACTTATATATATATATATTTTAATTTATTTTTTATAATATAAATCACAAATATATACATTTACTACTTTACTTTAATGGTTACCCTTTTACTTTAATGGTGTTTTGACTTTTGCACTCACTGAATTATGATTTATGAATTTAATCATATTTTAAATTTATTTGTTGTAGATTTTGATTTTATAAAAGGCAATATAAGAAAAAATTATTTTATTTATTAAATTCTTATTGGGGATTTGGGGCGGGTTTGGAGGTTTAGTCCCCGATGGGGACGGGGAATCCCCAATATATTTTTATTGGGGATTGGGGCGAAGATGGGGGTAGAAAATGACCCCGGGGACGGGGATGGTATTGTGATCCCCATCCCCAACCCGCCCCATTGCCATCCCTACTAATATAGTACTCAAGAGTCCAGAGTGGCTGCTCCAGCCTATAAGGAGCCAAGCTAAGAACTTCCCTTTTTTTTTTTTTTGAAATAAGGAGCCAAGCTAAGATTTAAAAAACATATAATTGTCACACCCCTTTTTGAAGGATAATACATATTTCCCATGCAACATAGTCATATGGTATGAAAAAGGAGAGAATCCTAGCTTTCTCTCTTCCAATCCCATGCACAGGTTCTTCTCAGTACTATCCACGCTCGTCTGGTGGCAGCAAGACGCCAGTGCCAATTTTAGTCGCGCTGACTTTGTGGTGTCACTGCTGGACGGGTGATGCATATAGAGAGAGTGCTTTGTGAATTTCGAGATAGTCTTGACTTGGAGATTGAACAAGATGGTGTTGCTGGACTCGGTCTTGCGGCTGATCTGTTGAGAATGCGGTCATGGCTTTAACGATGTGGTGGGTTTAGATATGTTTCTAGGTGTCGGTGAAGACTCGATGGCATCAGTTTCTTTGCGATGTGAGGCACTGGTCTGTGGAGATGAGGGTGGTCACGGCATGTATCGACGACCATACAAGGAGTTGAAGGAGGTAGCTCTTAGTTGAGGTTGACCAGGCCATCTATTTGGGCTTTGGGCTGGAATGTTCTTTTAGACCATTAGGATGTTGCCCTTCTAATTAGTTTAGTTTTTCTTTGCTTCTCTATTCCCTACTTTTCTAGGAAATTATGCACTTTTGTGTTTTTGTGTGTGCTTATTTACTATGTATGTTTCATAGTTCATAGGCTCGCTTTTAATAAGTGAGCACTGGATGTAATAGAGAGTGGTGCTAGCGTGCCACTTTTTTCTTACTTACCCATTATTATGTTGGTAGTAGAAGGTATTTATTCGTGTCATTCTGAGTTGAATTAAAAAAAAAAAAGGATAATACATATTTCCAAGATCAAAAAGGGTAAAATACATATTTCCTAGATGAATACAGGTTTGGTAACCTGTAAAGGCTGCTTGGGCGGTAAGGAATGCCAAAGTACACCAAACCTTATAAAAGGGACTTACTAGGTAACTCTCTCAAACAACTCTAACAAATTAACCTAAATATTTTCGGTGCAACTCGACAAACCAAACATGGCAGCAATAGCAACCGCGAGAGCGAGCGTGGTTCCGATGACCTGACCGGTTCAGGGCGGCGGCAAGGTGCTGAAGGAGAAGCTAGAGTTTGTGCCGTCAGATGATATAAAGCCGATCATCAGCTTCGATCAAATGAACCTCAAGGACGAGCTCCTCCGAGGCATCTACAACTACAGCTTCGAGAAGCCCTCCGCCATCCAGCAAAGGGCCATCAGACCCATAATCGAGGGCCGCGACGTCGTAGCTCAGGCTCAATCTGGCACTGGAAAGACCTCCATGATTGCCCTAGCTTCTTGCCAAACCGTCGACACCTCCTCCAGAGAGTAGGTTCCCTAATTTGTTTGATTGATTTTAGTTCTAGTCTATAGGGTTAGGGCTTATTTATAATTTTTCAAGATTTATTCAAGTACATGTTAATGGTAGACGACAGTCCTAGACAATACTATTTAAAATTTTAAATTGCACCGTAAATTAGTCTACCTCTATACGGAGCTAACTTAGTTTACCACAATCGGATTAATAACACATTATTGCATGTAGACCTTTCCGTTTGGAAATTTTAGAGCATCACATGTTTCAAAGCCTGATAAAGTTCTCGTAGCTAGTTTGTTTCATTGGATTTTACTTTACTATCTACCGTTAAGTTTAGGGGTAGTGTTGAGGCTTGTTTGTTATGTGTTTAATTAGTTACAATGTATTCTAGGGTTCAGGTGTTGATATTGTCTCCAACGAGGGAATTGGCGGCACAGATAGACAAAGTGATACTGGCAATGGGAAACTACATGAGTATTCAAGCGCATTCCTGCATTGGAGGCAAAAGCGTGGGTGAGGATATCAGAAAGCTAGAAAACGAAGTTCAGGTGGTGTCTGGAACTCCCGGTAGAGTCCGTGACATGATTCAGAGGGAAGTCTACGCACTCGACACATCAAACTACTAATTCTTGATGAATCTGATGAGATGTTGAGCATAGGCTTCAAGAAGAAAATTTACGAAGTCTACAGACATCTACAAGATACCCTACAAGTTTGCTTGATCTCCGCGACGCTCCCTAATGAAATTTTGGAGATGACCAACAAGTTCATGACCGATCCTATAAGGATCCTGGTTAAATGTGACGAGCTGACTTTGGAGGTAAGTTAATATACACGAGGAATAATGTTGTTTCATATTTTTGATGATGATGCATTACTATTCGAATGCAATATTGTGTACTAAATGTGTGTGGTCATGGCGCAGGGAATCAAGCAATTTTTCGTTGCAGTTGAAAAAGAAGATTAGAAGTTTGATACTCTGTGCGATCTCTATGATACCCTTACGATCACACAGGCTGTTATTTTCTGCAACATAAGGCGAAAAGTGGACTGGCTTACTGAAAAGATGCGGACTAGTAACTTTTCTGTGTCTGCAACGCATGGAGACATGCCTCAGAAGGAGCGAGCTGATGCTATTATGAAAGAGTTTCAGAAAGGTCTTTCACGAGTCCTCATCACAACTGATGTTTGGGCTCTGGGCATCGATGTTCAGCAGGTTTCGCTGGTTATCAACTATGATCTTCCAAATAATCGAGAGCTATACATACATAGGATTGGTCGTTCGGGTCGGTTTGGACGAAAGGGTGCGGCAATAAACTTTGTCAAGAAAGATGATATCAGGATCCTAAGAGACATTGAACAGTACACAGATTGACGAGATGCCCATGAATGCGGCTGATTTACTATGAGCTAGAGGTTGCGAGCAGTAGGCCAGCAGCAGATAATAGTGAAATTTTATTATATTTATCGTTGATGTTGACATGACACGTACGTCAAAGCCCATTTGTTTTTGACGACCTTGTGTGCATTTTTTATTGTCAAGTTGATTATACTTTGATGATTTTGCTAAGCCTGCAAATGATACCAATATTTATAGGTCCTAACTAGCTATTTGGATGCCACTAATTTGTATTGAATGGAAACCAAACCATCATATATCCCCCTACTCTAATTAAGTGGATGATAAGTGAATGATGAATTTCTAATATAAATTGATAAGGATAGAGAAACACAATCATATCCCTTTCTGACTTAAAAAAATTTTGAGAAAGAAAGAAGCATTATATTCCGTAAAATACGGTTACATAAAGCGGGAACAGCCGGTGATGGACATAAAATCCCCACACCTCTCCCAAAGAGCAACCTCAGTTACGGGTCCGTCATCTGCGATGACATCCATGAGTCAAGCAGGCCCAATCCCTAACCAACCTAATCGCCCTTCAACTCGGGCTACAACATAAGACCACTTCCGAGAGTCACCTCTACCAAGCAAATTACCTTAATTTTACTCAAACTAGGTCGATTTATTACGAAAGGTCATCCGAAACTAATCAAACATAACTCATACAAGAATCAAAACTTATACTTAGAAAGCCACAAAACAAAACTCTTTACCCCAAAAAATACAATTGGATTATTATTCTTCTTCCTCCAAAAAAAAAAAAAACAAAATTTGAGAGAATGCAAAAACATACCATGTGAAAGCCACTGCTCACGGCGAACATCAAGCTTGCTCTGCTTCAATTTCGCTAACCGGTTCGTCTGAGAAACATAACCAAATCAAAGTAAGAACATAATTCAATTCCCAAAATATATAATCGTTTAACGTAAAATTTCACAAATTAGCCAATCCATAATTCAAAAATTCAATCTTCAATCTTCGCTTCCATTTCCCGCAACATTTTCTCACACATGCACACACATGCAACCACAGAAATAAGGGAAAGAAAATTGAGAGGGCTTACCCTCTTCTTCTTGGCCAGGTCTTTGGGGAAAACAGGAGAGCAGGAAGAGATAGAATCCATTGTGATATTTGATTGAGAAAAACCCCCCAAGTTGTTGGGAGAAGAAAACCCAGATAGAAAAAGAAGAGGGATTTGGGATTCGGGGAAAAATTGAAAGAGAGAAAAATGGGCAGAGATAGGGAGGGAGTGGATGTCACGAATGCCCCCGTGCTTTGCGTTTCTTCCTCTCTCTCTCTCTTTCTCTCCTCTTTTTTAACTAGATTTTCTTCCCAACACTACACACACTCCTCTGCCCGCCGGTTTTATTACCATAATGCCCCTGGGATGCTCGGATTTGCTCTTGTCATGGGATTTTTCAAAAAAATTTGAGATTTTATGGTCACTTTATTTTTGGATTTAATAGTAATGATGGAGATTAAATAAAGAGGTATGCACCGGTGGCAAAGCAGAAAAGTCTAGTGTTCAAGATCACTTCTCTTTTAACATTAGTTTTTTTTTTTTTTTTTTTGAGTGAGACGGAGTTTTAATGCATAGCAGAACTCGTCTTAATTAGGAGAACTCTCTTTGTTCAATACATCAATAATAAAAGCAAGAGTAATACTACTTTAAATAAAACTTTGTGAATTAGAAAGACCATAATGAGATTGTGATAAGTATGAATCAAATAAGAATCTGAGATCCCATGAAGATCCAAGGAGATGTAAACATACACGATGCATTAGGAAGAATATCTCTCTAGAAACTAGTGAGAGAAAGTAGATCTGAAACCTTCCTCCCCCTTCTCTCTTGCCGAGATCTAGATCCAACCGGATTCGGATCTCCGGCTTGAGAGTCGGGGGAGCACACTCTTGTCCACCCCGTCCATCCCGTTCACCCCTTCAATCACCTTCTGGTTCCTCTCTTCTCCACCTACTTCACCCATCTACCATTTCTCAACCTCTCCACACCTTTCTGCTCTTATTGGCTTTATGTTAATGAGAACAACTCTCATCTTCACACCCTTCACCCCATCTGCAACCCTTACATTCTCCATCCCTACAACCCAAGTATGGCCTTTTGTCATCGATTTTCTACTCCTCTAGTCCAGATCTACCCTCGAAATTGTGCATGTCCTCTTTGGATGGCATTTGTTGCTAGTGCTTCCGGATTGGCTTCGTTCTCCACCACCTTTAAACGAACTTACACCCGTTGGTGTATTTTCGCTCCCAAACAGCGAGTGGATGGATTTTCGCGAAGAAGTACGGCAAATGACCACCTACTTTGTTGTTTTTGCCGAGTGTTAAAGGAATCAGTCAGTCTCAACTATAAGATGTAAAGAGCCCAGCCCATAAATTTATTAGTTGGTCAACTAATTAACAGCAGCTACAATCAGAATATTAAAAGCTTTAGCAATTAGCACTGCACAATTTTGCACCGATCATTCTTGAAGTAGAATAATTAGAACATTTGGAGAAAATTTAAATCCATTTCAAATGCATGTAACAATAGTTAATTTTCAAGTTGCGAAGGGCATTTCTGTAAAACCAAATACGATTAATGTGGCGGAGCTGAAGCCTCTCAAAGTCTCAAGTGGAGTGAGAAAGTTAGGCATGGCTAAGAGTGGATCCTAAATCGAGGAGTCCGTTTCCCTTTTGCATATACGAGGACACGTCATGGCCCCACGTGTTTGGTTCAATCTATCGTAACCACATCACAGACTTATTGTCCACCCAGATTTAACTAACATTGTTAAAAACTGAAAGTGAAAAAAAAAAAAAAAAATACCTGTATCCTGGCAAAATAGATATCAACACGAAGGATCAAAATTACCACGAACCACAGATTTTTCCAAAGCAGAACAATATATTATTAAATGAAGAACTGAGTAGAGTTGTAAGCTACTAATGTTACAATACTGTTACACTATTTTACATTGGAACTTAAATAACCTGATATGCAAAAACAACTTTCTCGTGCAAAAAGAATAGTGATGCAGAAATGCCTGCAAATTTTGCTGGGTATGAAGCTGACTTGTATATAAAGGTACGAGCACTTTGGGGTCGTTAAAACTCGGGGCTTTTCTGCTATCTCACCAATGTCTGTTACACTTGGTGTGTTTATGAAAGGTCCTATCTACGACAAGATCAACAACAGTACCTTTTCTACGGAATTATCATACACCAACTTTATATACACAACAATGAGCCATAGGCCACTCTTCTGACCACAACAAGCTACATGTCCAGGCCATTCTCTTTCTCCAGTCTGTCGGAAATCAAGTAGATGTCACCTCAAGGAAGTCTTTTTTGTTTCACTGCGACTATGGCTTCTACAGACGAAAAGCCAGGGGTTAGATCTCACTCCGACCAAGTATAGCATATGAAAGATAATGAAAGATATTTTCTACAAGAGTTTCAACAACATCTTTCTTGAGTCTACCTTGAGCGTCCAATCTCAAAGGAATTCTAAGCTATTATGAGACGGACAAGAATTTGTGGAACCGCTGTACCCTCGTCTGATCACAATATGGTGATCTGGACTCTTTCTCCTTTTCCTTCTCATACGGAAGAAGTAATCTTCTGTGTCGAGAACATAAGAGATCTGCCACATGATACTTTGATGAATAGAGCTCCGTGGGAACATAACATGCATGTAAATGTACAGATATTATTTTCGCAGCTGTGCTTACATTATCCCCCCCCCCCCCCCCCCCCCACAAAAGGAAAATAAAAGAAAATAAATAAATAAGGTTAATGGTTTTCTTTCAGTTACACTTCCTTTTACTCTTGAAGACAGAGAGATCCCTTAGTACTGCTGGTTGCCTTATTATAGACCATGACTTTTTAGTTTGATCATATATAAAGAGAGCATCTTAAAAGGTCCGACTGGATGACCATGAAAAGAACATGAAAATATGCTTTCATATGAGAAGTCCTTTCCAAAACACTTGCCAATTGATTGTTTGTATTGTCAACAAGCGAAGGGTGATAAGTAATTTAACGAGCATGCAAAGGCAAGAGATGAGATACCTTGGATGAGTTGCAAGCTATTTTACACTCCAACCCATTGACTAATTGAACATCCTCCATGGCATTGGAAAACGCAGTGGATTCATCTTGCCCTGCATATTTGCGCTTGTTTCTGGAAAAGGGTACAACAGAAAGGTATAATGATATGAGCAAGAGAACAAATAGGAACTACATCAGTTAAAATACTTCATCTACTAGTTTACTACTATGTTTCTTCAAAGAAGTATAATAATTTCAAGCATGTATCAAATCTTCTTGCTATCCATATAAGATGAGAACCATTAAAGAATGGAAATTAAAAATTAAAAAAAAAAAAAAAAAAACCACAATTAAGACAGAGAAATAGGGTCCTAAACAATATTAAATAAGATACTAAGTGCCTAGACACCTAATGTTACCCTCTAATACAGTGTAAAATCTGAAGAGCACATTATCACCTCTGCAGGGTAATTCCATGTGGCTCCTTTTTGCCAGGATAAAGTGACAGGAAATCATTGTGCAGATAAGATGAAAAATTAGGTTCCATAGAAACTGCCGACGCCTCAGGCTTTTCACTCACGCTGTCCATCAGCTGGATGGACAGCCGGGAGGGTGCAGAGAACTACAAAGAGAAGTCAAAGAAAATATATCATCAAATCTGACAGAAAAGCAAATTTAGGGTTTCGGGGTTTGGGAAGACAAGTGTCGGATGACTTACGAATTCCAATCTGTAAATGTTCTCGTGAACAAGGACACGTGTGTTTTCAAAATAGACAGAATCAATTAGCTTCCCTTTTTTCCGAGACTTTTCATATTCATATAACTGAAGAAGCTTATTGTCCATCTCATCAGTTGCAACCGTTTGAAGCTGCATAAAGAACCCCAATTCAGAACACTGGCAGAAAAAGGAGAGAGGAGGAGGGGGGGGGAACAGAAGGAGGGAGAGAGGGGGGGCGGCCACACAGAGACGCACGCACACACAGAGAGCATAGAAAACCAAGTGAGGATACCTGTTTAACAAATTTATATATTAACTTGTCCAATGTGAATAAGAAGTACGACTGATTTCCAATAATAGCTCGGCACTCATCCTCAAATTTTGCATTATCTGCAGATCCATCAAGCAAGTTGTACAGTGCACTCATAAACCTGCACAGTAAGTAAGAGAATAAATCACCCAAGATAAAAATGTTTTGAGCAGTTGTCACAATTACAATCTATATACAAGATCATAGTTGATGTGCAAATACCTGCCATAAAGATCTGGAGGGTTGCCATCCTTGGAAGTTCTCCACTTAGTTTCTGCTCCTACTGAATTTGATTTTGCAGATAAAATCCTTT
>NW_020126850.1:0-147160 GCF_002994745.2 Rosa chinensis | reverse complement strand
CCTCCATCCTGGGTTGTACGTATTGGAGTAAGGGTCATGTCTAGGACGTTGAGGTCCTCCTTGGTATCCTCCTTGATATCCTCCAATAGCATTTGCAGATTCCCATCCTCCATTCTCATTAAGTTGAGGGCACTGATCTGTAACATGCCCTTGCATAGAGCATACCCCACAAGCTATTGTTGCACTTGGTCCCTTGGAACTTACCACTTGGTTCATGAGTAGAGTAAGCTTATTCAGTTGGTCCTCAATTGCAGTATTCTTGCTCATCTCATGCACCCTACGAGTAGAGTGTCCTACCCCTCATATTGTTGGAGTTCAAGGCACGATTAGCTATAAGCTCCTTCCCAACTGTAGGGGACTTATCCACAAAAGCTCCTCCAGCTGCAGCATCCAACATTTGCCTTTCCAAGGGTAAGAGTCCTTCATAGAAACATGTGAGTAGGGTCTCATCCTTCATCTGATGTTGAGGACATTGTGCAAGTAAGGAATTGAACCTCTCATAGTAAGCAGCATAGGACTCATCATGGGCTTGCTCTATTCCACTGAGCTTCTTTCTAAGTGTGATGACCTTAGAAGCTGGGAAGTATTTCTCCAAGAAGGCCTTTCTCATTGTTTCCCATGAGTGATACGTCCTGCAGGAAGTTCATATAGCCAATCCTTGGCTCTATCAGCTAGAGAGAATGGAAATGCTCTCATCTTAAGAAGGTTCTCATCTGCCCCTTGTGGTTGCATGTTTGCACAAACAGATTGAAATTCTCGAACATGCTTGTTAGCGTCCTCCATATTAAGTCCATGGAAGATAGGGAGCTTGTGCAACAAACCACTCTTTAGCTCAAACTCTGCTTGTCTTCCAGCTGCAGGGGGAGGGTATACTATGCCTGTAGGGGGTCCTCCTTCAACAGTTGCAGTGGAAAGTTCCCTAATAGATGCCATTCTCTCTTCTTCGACTTCTTCAGGTGGTGGTGAAGGTGGTGGTGTAGAGTTGGACGAAATCACAGGTGAAGGTGAACGTGAAGGAGGAGATGGACTTGGTGTAGGTGATGTAGACTCCTCAGAACAGTAGGTCCTCTTCCCTTGTTCGTTAAAGATGTACCCTCTGTGTGTCGAAGGGGAAGGGCTTGTCTGCTCAAGAAGTGAAGGACCCTTCAAGCGAGCGAGCCTTGCTTCAATTTCCTTTAGTGTAGAGGATCTAAAAGGCTCGGTCATTCATAGGAATCCTGAACATCATCAAAATTCAAAGAAGTTAGCAAAGTATAAAGTGAGTTAATTACAAATTAGTGATTTATACATCAATTACTATTCACGAGTCACTATTCACAAGTTACTATTCACGACTTTACTATTTATGATTTATACAAGTATAAAGAGAAGTATAAATTACAAACTATCCACAATCTTTCACAAATAAACCACGTAAGAAGTTTATACAAGTATAAAATGTACAAACAACACAATTACAAGTGGAGGTTATGTTCAAGTATCTTATTATCTTTACAAATAAAGTTAATATCTCAATTGATTACAAGTTGTAAGTCGAGCCCAATAGAAACCACTACTATTGGTGAGATACGATCTAGGGATAGTCGCCTAGACATAAGTCACTTCCCTTTGTTTCAGAAGGCTAGATGCCAGATTAAGAGGTAAGTGAGAGGGAGGACTCATTTTGGTGACACTACGGAGGCTACTCCCTCATTGAGGTTTAGGCCCCTATTGGCTACTCCCACATTGTGGTTTACGCACGGTCTATAGTATCTCTGAGATCCAATTTGAACCCATCACCCAGGGTCTCAACCTAAGACACCACCTATATGCCCTTACTCAGCTTGGAAAGGACTCATGTGTTAGACAGTTCTCCAAATGCTAATAAAAGCCGCCCTCAACCTCATAAGACCTTAGAAGGGCACTAATGAAGGTTAAGGCCAATATTAACAAAAGGGCCCTTATCTACTCATACGATTTACACACTTATAACAATCAGAATTTAACAATATTTGCATTAATTCTTTAACTTCTTTGTTTACAAGATTAGACACATTTACACAAAACTTTCACACAAACAAACAAAACGTCACTATTCACATCTAATTATTATTATTATTATTTTTTTTTCTTTTCTTTTTTTTTTTTTTTTTTTTTTTTTTTTTTTTTTTTTTTTTTACGAAATTAAGTAAAATTACTTCTATTCTTTCCTTTTCTTTACAATTATTTTCAACACTTAGGTACGGGAACAGGGAGTCTCGATGTGCAATGGGACTGAAACAGCACCCTTTTCAAGACTATGTTTAATCCAATATACCTTAGGTGCATCACAACATTTTCTTTTGTTATAATACCATTGATTCGAATTAAATTCCAAGCGGTAAATCAAGTGGACGTGCGGCCCAAGTATAATCGTCAAGACACTAAGTCTCTCCTACATCTTTGGGCAACCTTACTGAATGGCCAGGTAGGGGAGGGCGACCACGAGAGGTAGAATCCATTTTGGCATGAGCTACTCCCACATTGTGGTTTAGGCTCATTTGCACGCACTTCTGGATTCAAGAACCAGTCATGAGCGTTGTCCCTTCCTAGACACCATCCCACATAGGCTATACTTACTTGGATATAAAAGGTCCTAAGTGTGAAGACAGTTCAATGAATGTTAATAAAGGCCGCCCTCAACCTTAAGGGACCTGGACTAGGTACCAATAAGGGGTTTAGGCCAATATTAATAAACACGACTTCACCTATTCTTCTTTAATTTACAACTCACAATTAAAATTCATATTCAACAATAAAAATAACAACCTAAGTAAGTAATTAACTAAATTTCGACAATTACAAATAAACAAGTAAAATTTTTTTTTTTTTTTTCGGTCACAATATAAACAAAACACATATTCACAAAATGGCAAATGATTTTTCAATCCCCGGCAACGGCGCCAAAATTGATGTCGCTTTTATCGAGCGACCAATTTAACCCTGAAATGTCATTAGTAGTATAAAGTAATAGGGATCGTTCTATTCCGGGGATTGAGGGTACACCTGTCATTATCAAACAATTAAACAATTAAATTAAAACAAGTATAATATTTACAAAATAAAACAAAATATATACATATTTACGAAAAGGGGGGATTTTTGATTTTGGTTTTCTATTTTCGAAAATAAAAGCTAACTAAATAATTAAAAATGCAAAAACATAAAAATATAAATGGAATGTAAGAACAAAGATCAAAGTCGAAACTCATGATTAAAATTGATTCAAGTTCATCATTGTTCATCATAGTCATGCAAGAGGAGTTGATCATGTGAAACGTTCAAAAGCAAACAATTTCCCATATTGTACTTTCAATGCTAATTAACCTAAGCGAAAGCACCTAGATTAATTCTATCAAACATGCAATCAAGCCCTAGAAAGCTAGTCAATCATGTCATGTTTAACGCAATAAACACCTAGAAAGGCTATCAACTCAAATGTGCAACTTAGTATGAAAAGTCCACCTAATTGCAATCTTCTTTGATTAAATTCGGTTTTGTACAAAACCTTTACTACTTATCGATTCAAGAACACAAAACCAAAAAGTTGATTCATGTTCTCAAATTCGTAGCAACAATCACATAAGAACCCTAAATGTTTCGAACCATTCAAGATAATCATACAAAAGATTTCTATCATGCAAATTTAATCAAACACTCACACAAAAGCAACCATAAATCGCAATATATGAATCTGAAAATTAACAATTCATCATAAAATTTCAGAAACAATACTTGTTCATACATATGTGTCAACTAAGGCAAAACCAACGAAAATACAAAGCAAAGGTACAAGGAGAATCGGATTACACCGTGATGAAGATGAGATGAATGAAGTGATGATGTGGTCTCTTGAATTTCGAAAGCAATCTTCAAGGTGGAGGGTGGATGGTGTGCACGGCTTGTCTTCTTCTTCCTTGGCCTTGCTTGCACTTCGTGGTTGCCCTAGAGGATGGAGAAGAACACGGCTAGGCTAGAGAGATTTCTGAATTATTTTCTCAAAGTATAAACGCAAAAGTGTGGAATTCGGACTCTTTGACGTTGAGAAAGTGTAGGAATATATAGGGGACGGCCCCTAGGTGTCCAAGCCGTCCAAAACCTAGAGATGTTCACGGCATGTGCTTGCTTCCTCACATAATTTCCTCCAATGAATTCTTGCCACATAAGCCCTATGAGGTGGTGCAACCAATCACAAAATTCCAATATTAATTCCCTAAATAATTCTTGCCGAAATAAAGAGATAATTTCTGATTTTATGCTTCCAAATTCGGCCAAAACTCTTTAGGGAATGTAGGAATGTATCTAGACTTCTTTTGATCTTTCCTTGGTCTCCACCTTTTTCTCTTTCCTTAAAATCTCTAGGGAATATCTTTGCCGTCCAAAACCCTAGGGTTTTGGCGTCCTCCCTTGTTTATCTCTTCCTTTTTCACGGCAAAACTTCTAGGGAATATCTCCAAGTATTTTCTTTCCATAAAAATAGCCCTAGAGAATCTCCCTAGAAAATCTCCACACATAATTCTGATTTTCACGCCACTTTCCTTGTTTTTCTCTTGCTTTGAACGGCAACACTCCCCTAGGGTTTATTCATGCGTCATAAACCCTAAATATATGGGCTTTGATGGGCCTTTATCCAATTTGCCGAAAATCCAAAGAGTTCTTGGGCCTCGTTGCTTCATCTTTAAGCCTTCTCATTTTCCAACGCAAAACACAATATTTTTCCATTTCTTTTTCATGGTTGCGTTGGAAACTTGCTAGGGAAGCCTTCCTCCATTTTGTAGGATTTCCTGGTTGGACTAGGAAAGCTTGTTTCTTCATTTCTGCTCAAATGTGTGGGCCATTTTCTCTCATGTTCGTTCGTCTTGATGTTCGCAAGCTCCTCTTCCATTCGTGCGTTCATTTCCACTTTCTAGCTCGGAGGTCCTGAAAATAGAAACTATACTTAAAATAGAAACTTTCTAAAAATGAAAATAGAAACTTACTAAAATGAAAAATAGAAACTTTCCAGAAATGAGAAATGAAAAATGAGAAATGAGAAATGAGAAATGAAAAATGAAGACAAAAATGGAAACTTTCTACAATAAGGAACTTTCCCAATCAAAGAATGGAAACTTTCCCAAACAGGGATTTCTCAAGGAAATGGCGCAGAAAAGTGTAGGGAAATGCAGTTAAAACGTCGCATTAAAATGCTCCTATCAAGAATCAGGGCCATGTATTGATATAACGTCTCAACAAGCACAAGAGCGAATTCTAGCATTCTCTAGTCCATCAAACTTAATCTATGGCAAGTAGTCAATCAAGATGAAAGAATAATGAGATCACCAAAACATCGCCAAGAAAATAAGAATATATTTTTCATTTATCACTCCAAGAAAAAGGGACATGGGCTCAATTATCTCACATGGGTTTATATGAATCAAAACTCATCTTAACATGCTCATATTCTGTACCAAAGTTTCGAAATCCATATCCACTACAAGGCATATATTTTTCATATATCTCAATTAACCAAAGAATACCATTTTTAAATCATCTCAATTTTGTGATCCTCTTTTAATCATGATTTCAGAGATATAGAATCATCCTAGACAGTTGAAAGGGCATCCTAAGACTCAAAACAAAAACAAAAGCAACGAAAATTTTTAAATTTTTGACATTTTTCACTTTTTTTTGTATTTTTCAATATATGACTCAAGATAAAAGTGTAAATCCCTTCCCCCACACTTAAATATTACATTGTCCTCAATGTAATCAAGAATAAGCATGCAATGAAACACTTAAGCATATAGGGTAGAGAATTACGAAAATGACTAAAGAAAATTGGAGAAGTAAAAGGGAGAGATAAAACAAATATGCGTTGATGACTCCTCCACAGCTACTTCTGAATTGGGTTGCCTCCCAAGCAGCGCTTAATGTTTATAGTCTTTCAGCCTAGACTTGTACCTCCATTTAATCCTCAGGGTTTGGAACGTTTTGGAGGGGTACATCCTCCACTTCATGTTCCACAAAGGCCTCATAGTAAGGCTTCAAGCGATGGCCATTCACTTTGAACTCGTTGCCTGTTTGTTCACTCTTTATCTGCACAGCTCCATGGGAGAACACATTAGTGATAACAAAGGCCCAATCCAACGAGAACGAAGTTTACCTGGGAAGAGTTTGAGACGAGAATGGAAGAGAAGAACTTTTTGACCCACAACAAAAGTCTTCCTTCGAATCATTTTATCATGGAATGCCTTAGTCTTGTCCTTGTAAATCTTAGCACTCTCGAAGGCATCATTCCTAATCTCCTCTAACTCTTGCAATTGCAACTTCCTATGAAGCCCAGCTGCATCAATATCCATGTTGAACTGCTTCACAGCCCACCAAGCTCTATGCTCCAACTCCACAGGTAAATGGCAAGGTTTGCCATAGACTATTCGATATGGGGACATACCTATGGGAGTTTTGTATGCAGTTCTGTAGGCCCACAAAGCATCCTCTAGACGCAAGGACCAGTCCTTCCTGTTGGGGTTCACAGTCTTCTCCAATATCCCCTTGATCTGACGATTAGAGACCTCAGCCTGCCCACTAGTTTGGGGCTGATAAGGTGTAGAAACCTTATGTGTTACATCATATCTCTTCAAGAGAGCTTCAATCGTCCTATTGCAAAAATGGGATCCACCATCACTAATGAGAACTCTAGGCATTCCGAACCTGCTAAAGATGTTAGACTTGATAAAATCTGCAACAACCTTAGAGTCATTAGTTCTAGTGGCCTTTGCTTCCACCCATTTGGAAACATAGTCCACTGCAAGTAAGATATAGAGAAACCCAAAAGATGAAGGGAAAGGTCCCATGAAATCTATACCCCAGACATCAAAGATTTCAACAGTTATGATATTAGTTAAGGGCATTTGATCTCTAGGACCTAGATTTCCTGTTTTTTGGCACTTATCACAAGTTAAACAATAGGCATGTGCATCCCTAAATAATGTTGGCCAATAGAACCCAGACTCTAGTACCTTAAATGCAGTCTTCTTAGACCCAAAGTGACCTCCACATGCTTTAGAATGGCAAAACGAAAGTATAGCATTATGTTCATGTTCAGGCACACATCTTCTAATCAATTGATCAGAACAATATTTCCATAGGTAAGGTTCATCCCAAACATAGTGCTTAACAGTTTTCTTAAGCCTATCTCTATGAGCACGTGACATGGTATCAGGAATCTTCCTAGACACAATATAGTTCACAATATCTGCATACCATGGTTCACTTACCTGAAGTCCAAAGAGTTGCTCATCTGGAAATGTCTCCACCAGAGGGAGATGATCTTCTGTATGCACCAAGCGACTCAAGTGGTCAGCTACCACGTTCTCACTACCCTTCTTGTCCTTGATTTCCACGTCGAATTCTTGCAAGAGTAGGATCCATCTGATGAGCCTTGGTTTCGCCTCCTTCTTGGTCATCAAGTATTTTAAAGCTGCATGGTCAGTAAAGATAGTAACTTTGGTACCAAGTAAATAAGAGCGAAACTTCTCAAGGGCAAAGACAACTGCAAGGAGCTCTTTCTCTGTGGTGGAGTAGTTCATTTGTGCATCATTGAGAGTCCTTGAGGCGTAGTAGATGGCATAGGGTAGCTTGTCCTTCCTTTGCCCCAAAACAGCTCCAACTGCATAGTCAGAGGCATCACACATCAACTCAAAGGGCAAGGACCAATCTGGAGGTAACATGATGGGGGCAGACGTCAACAACTCCTTAAGCTTGTCAAAAGCTTCTTGACACTCCTTGTCAAAGTGAAAGGGCACATCCTTCTGGAGTAGTTGACATAAGGGTCTCGAAATCTTAGAGAAGTCCTTGATGAACCTCCTGTAAAAACCTGCATGGCCAAGGAAAGAACGAATCTCTCTCACAGAAGTGGGAGAGGGTAAGTGACGCACAATATCCACCTTGGCCTTATCAACCTCTATACCCCTAGCAGAGACAATATGTCCTAGAAGTATCCCTTGTTGAACCATAAAATGGCATTTTTCCCAATTAAGTACAAGGTTAGTTTCCATGCAACGTTTCAAAATTATCTCCAGATTATTAAGACAATCATCAAAATTCTTGCCAAAAACTGAAAAGTCATCCATGAATACCTCTATGATTTTCTCAATATAATCTGAAAAGATACTTACCATACACCTCTGAAAGGTACCTGGAGCGTTGCAAAGTCCGAAGGGCATACGTCTATAGGCAAACGTTCCAAAGGGGCAAGTGAAGGTTGTCTTCTCTTGGTCTTCATTTGCAATTGCAATCTGGTTGTAACCAGAGTATCCATCCAGGAAGCAGTAGTAGTCATGTCCAGCTAGGCGCTCAAGCATCTGATCAATGAATGGCAGAGGAAAGTGGTCTTTCCTTGTAGTTGCGTTGAGCCTCCTATAGTCAATACAAACTCTGTGGCCTGTGACTGTCCTTTGAGGCACCAGTTCATTATCAGCATTCTTGACCACAGTGATCCCAGACTTCTTGGGCACGACCTGAACTGGGGAGACCCACTTGGAGTCAGAAATAGGGTAGATTACCCCACAATCAAGGAGTTTGATAACCTCCTTCTTCACAACTTCCATCATTGGAGGGTTGAGACGACGTTGAGCCTCTGTAGTGGGTTTAGACCCCTCCTCCAGAAGTATCCTATGGACGCAAGTTGTAGGGCTGATTCCCTTGATGTCCGCCAATGTCCATCCTATTGCGGTCTTGTGTTGCTTCAACATTTCCACCAACTTCTCTTCTTGTGGAGTCGTCAGTGCAGAGGACACAATCACTGGTAAGGTTTCCTTGTCCCTAAGTAGACATACTTCAAATGGTCTGGAAGAGGTTTTAGCTCTAGTTCTGGGGCCTGGACCACTGAAGGTAAAGTCTTGTTAGTGGATAACTGAATGGACAAGGGAGAAACAGACTTACCTAGATAGGGAGATGCCTCAAGGAAGGAGACGTTTTCAATGATTTTCTCCTCACAAGTGTCTTTCAACTTGTCCTCTGGAATGGTGATTCCTTCCTTTGTATAGCCTACCCCACTCTCAAGGGTAGTGACTAAGGTATCCTCATGCATAATGTCAAACATTTTCTGCGCAAGTTCGTCCAAAATATCAGTAGAAAAACAATCATGAACCTCTAGGGGATACCTCATGGCTTCAAAAATGTTAAAGCCAATAATGTCACCATCGAACTCCATTGTAAGAGAACCTTCATACACATCAATCTTCGTCCTAGCTGTCCTTAAGAAAGGACGTCCCAAAAGCAATGGAGTTGAACTTACAGGGGAGTCCTCCATTTCCAACACATAGAAATCAGCTGGGAAGATAAGATGGTTAACCTGTACAAGCACATCCTCCAACAAACCTCTAGGGTATGCATTGGATCTGTCAGCTAATTGAATGATAACATTGTCAGATTTAAGTTCCCCTAGACCTAGGGTTTCATAAACAGAGTAGGGCATAACATTAACAGATGCACCTAGGTCTAGCATGGCATTCTTAAATCTAGAGTTACCAATAGTACAAGGAATAGTAAAGCTTCCAGGATCCTTACACTTTGGAGGAATCTTCCTCTGAATCAAGGCAGAGACGTTCTCACTTACCTTTACCACCTCCTTTTCACGGTTTACCCTCCTAGTAGTGCAAAGCTCTTTGAGGAACTTGGCATACTTAGGGACTTGCTTGATGGCCTCTAGGAAGGGTAGGTTCACTTGCACCTTCTTGAAAGTTTCCAAGATGGCTTGGTCACTTTGATCCTTCTTAGATTGGGCAAACCTGCGTGGGAAGGGCATGCAAGAAGTAGAAGGGTTAGCAATAACCGAATTTGTTAAGTTAGAATTACTACCTGATACTTCCGGTTTTGCCTTTAATGGTGAGGACGCCCTTGTCTCTTCCTTGGACGTTGCAGGGTCCTTCTCAAGACCCAACTTGGTGGGTTCTTGGTCTTTCTCAATTTCTATGCTTACTTGGGCCTTCTTGGGTTGCTTTGGTTGATCCACAAATGGTCTTCCACTCCTTGTAGTAACAACTGATGCATTCTCCACATTAGGGTTAGGTATTGTATTACTAGGGAGCTTGCCAGTCTCGTGGATCTTGCTCATGAAATCCACAACTTGACCCATTTGCTTCTTGAGCTCTGCAATGTCCTTGGTGTGGGTCTGTTGTCCTTGAATCAAAGCCTGTGTAGAGTTTGTCAAGGCTTGGGTAGAACTAGTCAAGGCCTCCAACGTCTTGTCATAGTGAGACATTGAAGATCCTGAATTTTGTTGAGGAGGAGGCATGTAAGGCCTTTGAAAAGATGACCCTTGGAATGAAGGCCCTTGTGGACGTTGGAAGTTCCCACCAAGAGGATTCTGAACGTTCTCATTGTTGGTCCACTTGAAGTTGGGATGGTCCCTCCATCCTGGGTTGTAAGTATTTGAATAAGGGTCATGCCTAGGACGTTGAGGTCCTCCTTGATATCCTCCTTGGTATCCTCCAATAGCATTAGCAGATTCCCATCCTCCATTTTCATTGAGTTGGGGGCACTGATCTGTAACATGCCCTTGCATAGAGCACACTCCACAAGCCATTGTTGCACTTGGTCCCTTGGAACTTACCACTTGGTTCATGAGGAGGGTAAGCTTATTCAGTTGGTCTTCAATGGCAGTATTCTTGCTCATCTCATGCACCCTACGAGTAGAGTGTCCTACCCCCTCATATTGTTGAGAGTTTAGGGCACGATTAGCTATAAGTTCCTTCCCAACCGCAGGTGACTTATCCACAAAAGCTCCACCAGCTGCAGCATCCAACATTTGCCTTTTGATAGGAGCATTTTAATGCGACGTTTTAACTGTTATTTCCCTATATTTTCTGCGTTATTTCCTTAATAAAACTCTGTTTAGGGAAGTTTCCATTCTTTGATTGGGAAAGTTCCTAATTGTAGAAAGTTTCCGTTTTGTAGTTTCTATTTTCCATTTTTAGAAAGTTTCCATTTTAGTTTAAGAAAGTTTCCATTTCTTATTTTAGAAAGCTTCTATTTTTAGGTTTTTGGAATAAATAAGCTGAATTGAGTTCATAAATGGAACGAGAAGCTTCATGAAGATGACATGGCAAGGAGAGAATCAAGGAAGAGTTTTTTTAAAAAAAGGAAAATATATTTTCCTTGGGGATTAAATTTGCCGTGTAATACTTAAGGAAAAACAAGGTGACAACGTGGGAATTAAGGTGATTGATTGAGAATTTCACGTGGAATAAATCAAAGGATATTTTCTTGGGAGACTTTTATGGAAAGAAATATTCTTGGAGGAATAATTTGGTGTGATTGCCAACGTGAAAATCAGAAATAATCAAGGAGATGACGCCAAGAGAGATTCAAGGGAGATTTTTATGGAAGGAAAATATGTGTGCACCAAGGAAAAGCTCAAAAGGCGTCTAGATTCATCCCTAAAATCCCTAAAGGAATGTTGGCCGAAATTCATGAAGAAAATCAGAATAATTTCAAGGAAATTCAGCAATTAAATATTAGGGAGGTATTTTAGAGAATTATGATTGGTTGGACCACATCACAAAGCTTACTTGGCGAATTCCTATTGGTGGAAGCTATGTGGAAATTTCTGATTGCTTTGTGAACCCTAGCCGTGCTCCTATATATACCCACCTCTTTGACGTTGAGAAGGGTCCTCTCCCCCATACAATTAACACTTTAGAAAAAAATCAGAAAATCTTCTTAGCATAGCCGTGAGTTTCTCCATCCTCTAGTCATCTCCACGAGTTCAAGCAAGGCCAAGGGAGAAGAAGCATAGCCGTGAGTTTCTCCATCCTCTAGTCATCTCCACGAGTTCAAGCAAGGCCAAGGGAGAAGTCTCCAACCTTGAAGCTTGCTTTCGAGATTCAAGAGACCACCACATCAATCGTTCATCACCATCCCATCTCACGGTGTAATCCGATTCTCCTTTGTAACCTTTGCTTTGAATTTCGTTGGTTATGAACTAGTTGACATATGTGTTTGAACAAATATTAAGTTCTGGAATTTTTATGATTAATTGAGAATTTTCAGATTCATATTATTGTGATTCGACAGTTGCTTATGTGGGTTTGTTTAATTGAATTTGCGTTACAGATAACTTTTGTATTTTAATCTTATGTGGTTGCAAACACTTAGGGTTTCGATATAATTGGTGCTAGGTTTAAGAACATGAAATCGACTTTTCGTTTTGTGTAAACTTGAATCAAAGTAGTAAAGGTTTTGTACAAAGATCAAATTTAATTAACGAGGATTGCAATTAGGTGGACTTTTCCATACTAAGTTGTACACTTGAGTTGATAGCCTTTCTCTATGTGTAATGCGTTAAACATGACATGATTGACTAGCTTTCTAGGGTTTGACTGCATGTTTGATAGGATTAATCTAGGTGCTTTCGCTTAGGTTAATTAGCATTGAAAAGTAAAAAATGGGAATTCATTTGCTTTCGAATGTTTCACATGATCAACTCCTTTCTCATGACTTAGATGAACAATATTAGGGTTTGAGTCAATTTTAATCATATGTTTCGATTTTGATCTTTGTTCTCTCATTCCATCTTTGTATTTACGTTTTTGCATTTTAATTGTTTTGTTAACTTAGTTTTATTTTCGAAAAATCAAAATCCAAAACCCCCCTTTTTCGTAAATAATGTTTATACTTGTGAATATCTTTGTGACTATTATACTTTGTTTTAATTTTAATTGTTTAATTGTTTGACAATGACAGGTGTACCCTCAATCCCCGGAATAGAACGATCCCTATTTGCTTATACTACTAACGACATTTCAGGGTTAAATTATGCGCTTGCTTTTCGGCGCATCAATTTTTGGCGCCGTTGCCGGGGATTGAAAAATCATTTGTCATATTGTGAATATTTGTTTTGTTTATATGTTGTGTTCGAAAAAGAAAAAAAAATTTACTTGTTAATTGTTCTTAATTTGTTAGTTAATTAGTTAATTAGTTAATTAATTACTTAGGTTGTTATTTATATTATTGAATACGAATTTTAATTGTGAGTTGTAAATTAAAGAAGGAATAGGTGAAGTCGTGTTTATTAATATTGGCCTAAACCCCTTATTGGTACCTAGTCCAGGTCCCTTAAGGTTGAGGGCGGCCTTTATTAACATTCATTGAACTGTCTTCACACTTAGGATCTTTTTCATCCAAGTAAGTATAGCCTATGTGGGATGGTGTCTAGGAAGGGGACAACGCTCATGACAGGTTCTTGAATCCAGAAGTGCTTACAAATGGGCCTAAACCACAATGTAGGAGTAGCTCATGCCAAAATGGATTCTACCTCTCGTGGTCGCCCTCCCCTACCTGGCCATTTCAGTAAGGTTGCCCAAAGGATGTAGGAGAGACTTGGTGTCTAGACGACTATACTTGGGCCGCACGTCCTCTTGATTTACCGCTTGGAATTTAATTTGATATCAATGATATATATAACAAACGAAAATATTGTGATTCACTAAGGTATATTGGATTAAACATAGTCTTGAAAAGGGTAGCTGTTTCTTGAAAAGGGTAGCTGTTTCAGTCCCATTGCACATCGAGACTCCCTGTTCCCGTACCTAAGTGTTGAAAATAATTGTAAAGGAAAGGAAAGAATGTAAATATTTGTAAGTATTTTCGTACAAAGAAAGAAAAGAAAAAAAAAAAAAAACACTTGTGTAAACATTTTTCGTGTTTTTTTTTTTTTTTTTTTTTACTCACTTGTGTACTTAACTTGTGTCTTATGTACTGACTTGTTAACTTGTGTACTTAACTTGTTAATATTACATGTAGTTTGTAATTCACTAACTTGTTATACTTGTTTATATTTTTTTTTGTATTTCTTTGTTAATTATAGTCACTAACTTTATTTAATGGAGGTACCGTCTGGCTGAAAGACGTTAAATTCAAGCGCTGCTTGGGAGGCAACCCAATTCAGAAGCAGCTGTGAAGGAGTCTTCAATAACACAGATTTGCTTTCTCTTTCGCTATTTCTTTTACTTTATAATTTTCTCCTTTATTTTTGTAGTCTTTTCGTAAATTCCATTCCTATATGCTTAATTGTTTCATTGCATGCTTATGATTGATTACATTGAGGACAATGCAATATTTAAGTGTGGGGGAAGGGATTTACACTTTTATCTTGAGTCATATATTGAAAAATACAAAAAAAGTGAAAAATGTCAAAAATTTAAAAATTTTCGTTGCTTTTGTTTTTGTTTTGAGTCTTAGGATGCCCTTTCAACTGTCTAGGATGATTCTATATCTCTGAAATCATGATTAAAAGAGGATCACAAAATTGAGATGATTTCTAAAATGGTATTCTTTGGTTAATTGAGATATATGAAAAATGTATGCATGTGTAGTGGATATGGATTTCGTGACTTTGGTACAGAATATGAGCATGTTAAGATGAGTTTTGATTCATATAAACCCATGTGAGATAATTGAGCCCATGTCCCTTTTTCTTGGAGTGAATCGAAAATATATATTCTTATTTTCTTGGCGATGTTTTGATGATCTCATTATTCTTTCATCTTGATTGACTACTTGCCATAGATTAAGTTTGATGGACTAGAGAATGCTAGAATTCACTCTTGTGCTTGTTGAAACGTTATATCAATACATGGCTCTGATTCTGGAAAGGATAGAGGCACCCTAGGAATTACCACCATTGCCATATAAACTTGTGTCCCTATTTGTGCCCGTCGTGGGACCCCCCTAGATAAGCCCCTTTGAGCCTACATTAAGCCTTTTCGTTCATCACCCTTAAAATCCTTAACCATGAAGCTTAGTATAGTTACAACCCTACCCTTTGTTCTAAGAACTTAGTGGAGCTATCTTTTGAGACATACTACATGGGTTTGGCGTTAAGGATGAAAATTGAGAAGAGGTGGAAGTTCAAGTGTGGGGGTAGACTTGTCCATAAAGAAAAAAATATGTGAAAACCGTGAAAAATGAAAAGAAAAGAAAAAAAATGTGTACGGCTAAAAAGAAAGAAAAATGTATGTTTATGGATTTTAGTCCCCCATACTTAGTGATCTTGGAGTTTGTTTTGAATTGAAGGCCCACTACAGAAAAATTTGGCCTTTGTCCATTTCACTAGAGTTCAAGGGAAGTTTACATTGAAGATTGGGCCCAACATGAAGACATTTGGCCCTTTTATGAGCCTTTGGGGATACTTGACGTTTTGCCTTGGTGGATTTCGAAAATTGCCTCTCTACATCTACATGAGCTCTGCTAGGTTTTTAGGACACTTTGTTAAATTCCTTACCCTTTCATTTCTTAAAACCTTGAGCCTTGGCCCCATTACAACCTTTGAGAAGACCTTCTTGATCCTTAAGATGGGACAGCCTTTGATGTGGAGATGAGTTACAAGAGTTGAACCTATGGCTTGGGTCCATCTGTGCAAGTAGTTGATATCTTTCATGAGATCTTTTGAAAAAAAAAATTATTATATTCACAAAGTGCTTTTCGTTTCTTATATATGTGAGCTATTTGATTGCCTCAAAATATTTTCTCTCACATATAATTGAGTGATTATAAGCTTTTAAGCATTGCCTTGAATTCTGAGAGAAGAAAGAGTGGATATACCTTGTGAGGATATGAATCATACTTGTCTGAAACATGCTTAACATAACCCATCACCATTGTTACAACCAAGTCCTACTTGTGTATGTGAAGATTATGTGTTTCAATTAACTCTCGAATGCTTGAACATTGATTCTTCGTTGAGTGCTAATCTTGGTGTTATGAAAGTAAGAGATTGCTGAGACAAAAATTTGAAGGGCAATAGAGTCATTGTTTGTGTCGAGTCTTTAAATCTTAGTTGAGTCTTTGTGTGATTTTGCTAAGGGACTAGCAAAAGCTAAGTGTGGGGGAATTTGATAGGAGCATTTTAATGCGACGTTTTAACTGTTATTTCCCTATATTTTCTGCGTTATTTCCTTAATAAAACTCTGTTTAGGGAAGTTTCCATTCTTTGATTGGGAAAGTTCCTAATTGTAGAAAGTTTCCGTTTTGTAGTTTCTATTTTCCATTTTTAGAAAGTTTCCATTTTAGTTTAAGAAAGTTTCCATTTCTTATTTTAGAAAGCTTCTATTTTCAGGTTTTTGGAATAAATAAGCTGAATTGAGTTCATAAATGGAACGAGAAGCTTCATGAAGATGACATGGCAAGGAGAGAATCAAGGAAGAGTTTTTTTTAAAAAAAGGAAAATATATTTTCCTTGGGGATTAAATTTGCCGTGTAATACTTAAGGAAAAACAAGGTGACAACGTGGGAATTAAGGTGATTGATTGAGAATTTCACGTGGAATAAATCAAAGGATATTTTCTTGGGAGACTTTTATGGAAAGAAATATTCTTGGAGGAATAATTTGGTGTGATTGCCAACGTGAAAATCAGAAATAATCAAGGAGATGACGCCAAGAGAGATTCAAGGGAGATTTTTATGGAAGGAAAATATGTGTGCACCAAGGAAAAGCTCAAAAGGCGTCTAGATTCATCCCTAAAATCCCTAAAGGAATGTTGGCCGAAATTCATGAAGAAAATCAGAATAATTTCAAGGAAATTCAGCAATTAAATATTAGGGAGGTATTTTAGAGAATTATGATTGGTTGGACCACATCACAAAGCTTACTTGGCGAATTCCTATTGGTGGAAGCTATGTGGAAATTTCTGATTGCTTTGTGAACCCTAGCCGTGCTCCTATATATACCCACCTCTTTGACGTTGAGAAGGGTCCTCTCCCCCATACAATTTACACTTTAGAAAAAAATCAGAAAATCTTCTTAGCATAGCCGTGAGTTTCTCCATCCTCTAGTCATCTCCACGAGTTCAAGCAAGGCCAAGGGAGAAGAAGCATAGCCGTGAGCATCCATCATCCATCTCCAACCTTGAAGCTTGCCTTCGAGATTCAAGAGACCACCACATCAATCGTTCATCACCATCCCATCTCACGGTGTAATCCGATTCTCCTTTGTAACCTTTGCTTTGAATTTCATTGGTTATGAACTAGTTGACATATGTGTGATGCGGCTGAAATAGCCTCACAATTTAACCCTGCAAAATGTAGTTGTTAGTATAGGATAAGCAGGGATCGTTCAGTCCGGGGATTGTAGGGTACACCTACACAAAAAGGTCAATTAACAAATAAAAGAATAAAATGGGGGTTTTGGAATTTGGTTTCTAATCTACTAAAAATAAAAACAAAGCAAATAAAACTATATACAATGATCAACTTCCCTAACCTAGACCAATACCACTTAGAAATTACTTAGTGTAAAAACAGAAAATTCATTTGAACATGCTACAAAAATGTGCCCATCTTAAATGCCTAGATAAGAGCTCAAATGAAAAGCCTCAGTGGATCAATCCACTTATCTGATTCGCTCTAATGTAGGCTTGGATCGGAAAAGTCCTTACCAAGCCTAATACTACTAATTTTCGAAAACACTCAGCGTAGTTCTCTTAACTAGTAGTATTATCTAACCCTTGAATCAACTCACACGTGCAAATTAACCATTACACATAGAATTTAACACGTAATTTCCAGAATCATTTAATCATTAAAGCATGATTTTTACCACCCGTTAGAACTAATTACTACTTGTTTAACTCAGCGTCTTAACAAATAACAATTACTCTTGGCAAATTAAGCAAACACACAAGAACTCTCACCGTTATTCTAGCATGCAAACTTATGAACCTAACTCTGAAAATTACCTAAACACGTAAAAAGGCACAAGATTGTAACATGCATCATAAAAGAATTCTCGAAATTAACTCAATAATAAACTGAAAATCTCAAAAATATTAATAAAAATATTCTGAAAATTTCATGTCTCCAATTACACAACTCACAAATTGAAACACACAAAACCGAAACAAAAATTATAAGTAGAGTCATAGTTACACTTTGAAGCTTTCCTCAGCGGCTTAGCAACAAGGTGATGAACTTGTCTCTACTATGGTGGTGGAGCGTCCTTGACTCAGCGCCTTAGAGCTTTGTAGATTGATGGATGGATGGTGGTCACGGTCTTGTAAGATATGGAGGTTTGAGGAGTGAATTGGGCAGAGTCTCGGAAAAGTTTTTGGCCAGGAAGTGATCTTAGCTAGGAAGTGATAGGCAATGAATTATCTTGGCTGGGAAGTGATCTTGGCTGGGAAGTGATGCAAATTCAGTTCTGGACGTTGCCTATTTATAGGGGAGCATTGGTTGGCTTTCCCAACTGAAACGTCTTCTTTATGGCCTTAACTCCTCTCATAATAAGGCAATTCCTTTAATTTCCAAGCTGAAACATCTTTCTCTTATTTATTTTTCCAGCTGAAACATCTTTTTCTTTTATTCCTCAACTGAAAACGTCTTTTCTCCTTTATTCCCCAACTAAAAACGTCTTTCTCTTATTTATTTTCTAGCTGAAACATCTTTTTCTTTTATTCCTCAACTGAAAACATCTTTTCTCCTTTATTTCCCTTCTTCATTGCTTGGTCAAATATCTTAATGCTTTATTTTATGACTCCATCATTGCTGTTTCCAAGAGTTCAACCAGGCAACGTTTCCTACAACAAGCAGGAGAATATCAGAATTTTCTAGAGAAAATAAAGGGAAATTAAAATGTAAAGACCGCAAAAATAGTTGACAGTTAGGAATCCTGATCCAGCTAGGATTTTTCATGAATTTTACTTTTTCCGCTTATTTCACGCCAAACACCCTACAAGACTCTTAAAATGACTCGATGACTCAAAACACGAAACTTAAGGGAGAAACAAGGCTAAAATGGAGCATATACTCATTAATATTATCACACTTTTTTGCTCCTATCAATGTGTTTGAACAAATATTAAGTTCTGGAATTTTTATGATTAATTGAGAATTTTCAGATTCATATTATTGTGATTCGACAGTTGCTTATGTGGGTTTGTTTAATTGAATTTGCGTTATATATAACTTTTGTATTTTAATCTTATGTGGTTGCAAACACTTAGGGTTTCGATATAATTGGTGCTAGGTTTAAGAACATGAAATCGACTTTTCGTTTTGTGTAAACTTGAATCAAAGTAGTAAAGGTTTTGTACAAAGATCGAATTTAATTAACGAGGATTGCAATTAGGTGGACTTTTCCATACTAAGTTGTACACTTGAGTTGATAGCCTTTCTCTATGTGTAATGCGTTAAACATGACATGATTGACTAGCTTTCTAGGGTTTGACTGCATGTTTGATAGGATTAATCTAGGTGCTTTCGCTTAGGTTAATTAGCATTGAAAAGTAAAAAATGGGAATTCATTTGCTTTCGAATGTTTCACATGATCAACTCCTTTCTCATGACTTAGATGAACAATATTAGGGTTTGAGTCAATTTTAATCATATGTTTCGATTTTGATCTTTGTTCTCTCATTGATGTCGCTTTTGGGAAGCGACCAATTTAACCCTGAAATGTCATTAGTAGTATAAAGTAAATAGGGATCGTTCTATTCCGGGGATTGAGGGTACACCTGTCATTATCAAACAATTAAACAATTAAAATTAAAACAAAGTATAATATTTACAAAAATAAAACAAAATATATACATATTTACGAAAAAGGGGGGATTTTTGATTTTGGTTTTCTATTTTCGAAAATAAAAGCTAACTAAATAATTAAAAACGCAAAAACATAAAAATATAAATGGAATGTAAGAACAAAGATCAAAGTCGAAACTCATGATTAAAATTGATTCAAGTTCATCATTGTTCATCATAGTCATGCAAGAGGAGTTGATCATGTGAAACGTTCAAAAGCAAACAATTTCCCATATTTTACTTTCAATGCTAATTAACCTAAGCGAAAGCACCTAGATTAATCCTATCAAACATGCAATCAAACCCTAGAAAGCTAGTCAATCATGTCATGTTTAACGCATTAAGCACCTAGAAAGGCTATCAACTCAAATGTGCAACTTAGTATGAAAAAGTCCACCTAATTGCAATCTTCTTTGATTAAATTCGGTTTTTGTACAAAACCTTTACTACTTATCGATCCAAGAACACAAAACCAAAAAGTTGATTCATGTTCTTAAATTCGTAGCACCAATTATATCAAAACCCTAAGTGTTTGCAACCACATAAGATTAAAATACAAAAGTTATCTATCATGCAAATTTAATCAAACACTCACACAAAAGCAACCATAAATCGCAATATATGAATCTGAAAATTAACAATTCATCATAAAATTTCAGAAAACAATACTTGTTCATACATATGTGTCAACTAAGGCAAAACCAACGAAAATACAAAGCAAAGGTACAAGGAGAATCGGATTACACCGTGATGAAGATGAGATGAATGAAGTGATGATGTGGTCTCTTGAATTTCGAAAGCAATCTTCAAGGTGGAGGGTGGATGGTGTGCACGGCTTGTCTTCTTCTTCCTTGGCCTTGCTTGCACTTCGTGGTTGCCCTAGAGGATGGAGAGGAGCACGGCTAGTCTAAAGAGTTTTCTGAATTATTTTCTCAAGGTGTAAACGTAAAGAATGGAACTTCGGAACCCTTGACGTTGAAAGAAGAGATGAATATATTGGATTAAACATAGTCTTGAAAAGGGTAGCTGTTTCAGCCCCATTGCACATCGAGACTCCCTGTTCCCGTACCTAAGTGTTGAAAATAATTGTAAAGAAAAGGAAAGAATAGAAGTAATTTTACTTAATTTCGTGAAAAAAAAAAAAAAAAAAAAAAAAAAAAAAAAAAAAAAAAGAAGATAATTAGATGTGAATAGTGACGTTTTGTTTGTTTGTGTGAAAGTTTTGTGTAAATTGTGTCTAATCTTGTTAAACAAAAGAAATGTAAAGAATTAATTGTAAATATTGTTAACTTCTTGATTGTTATAAGTGTGTAAAATCGTATGAGTAGATAAGGGCCCTTTTGTTAATATTGGCCTTAACCCTTCATTAGTGCCTTTCTAAGGTCTTTTGAAGTTGAGGGCGGCTTTTATTAACATTTGGAGAACTGTCTAACACATGAGTTCTTTCCAAGCTGAGTAAGGGGCATATAGGTGGTGTCTTAGGTTGAGACCCTGGGTGATGGGTTCAAATTGGATCTCAGAGATACTATAGACCGTGCGTAAACCACAATGTGGGAGTAGCCAATAGGGGCCTAAACCTCAATGAGGGAGTAGCCTCCGTAGTGTCACCAAAATGAGTCCTCCCTCTCACTTACCTCTTAATCTGGCCATCTAGCCTTCTGAAACAAAGGAAAGTGACTTATGTCTAGGCGACTATCCCTAGATCGTAGCTCACCAATAGTAGTGGTTTCTATTGGGCTCGACTTACAACTTGTAATCAATTGAGATATTAACTTTATTTTGTAAAGATAATAAGATACTTGAACATAACCTCCACTTGTAAATTGTGTTGTTTTGTACATTTTTTTATACTTGTATAAACTTCTTACGTGGTCTATTTGTGAAAAGATTGTGGATAGTTTGTAATTTGTACTTCTCTTTATACTTGTATAAATCATAAATAGTAAAGTCGTGAATAGTAACTTGTGAATAGTGACTCGTGAATAGTAAGGTTGATGTATAAATCACTAATTTGTAATTAACTCACTTTATACTTTGCTAACTTCTTTGAATTTTGATGATGTTCAGGATTCCTATGAATGACCGAGCCTTTTAGATCCTCTACACTAAAGGAAATTGAAGCAAGGCTCGCTCGCTTGAAGGGTCCTTCACTTCTTGAGCAGACAAGCCCTTCCCCTTCGACACACAGAGGGTACATCTTTAACGAACAAGGGAAGAGGACCTACTGTTCTGAGGAGTCTACATCACCTACACCAAGTCCATCTCCTCCTTCACGTTCACCTTCACCGGTGATTTCGTCCAACTCTACACCACCACCTACACCACCACCTGAAGAAGTCGAAGAAGAGAGAATGGCATCTATTAGGGAACTTTCCACTGCAACTGTTGAAGGAGGACCCCCTACAGGCATAGTATACCCTCCCCCTGCAGCTGGAAGACAAGCAGAGTTTGAGCTAAAGAGTGGTTTGTTGCACAAGCTCCCTATCTTCCATGGACTTAATATGGAGGACGCTAACAAGCATGTTCGAGAATTTCAATCTGTTTGTGCAAACATGCAACCACAAGGGGCAGATGAGAACCTTCTTAAGATGAGAGCATTTCCATTCTCTCTAGCTGATAGAGCCAAGGATTGGCTATATGAACTCCCTGCAGGACGTATCACTTCATGGGAGACAATGAGAAAGGCCTTCTTGGAGAAATACTTCCCAGCTTCTAAGGTCATCACACTTAGAAAGAAGCTCAGTGGAATAGAGCAAGCCCATGATGAGTCCTATGCTGCTTACTATGAGAGGTTCAATTCCTTACTTGCACAATGTCCTCAACATCAGATGAAGGATGAGACCCTACTCACATGTTTCTATGAAGGACTCTTACCCTTGGAAAGGCAAATGTTGGATGCTGCAGCTGGAGGAGCTTTTGTGGATAAGTCCCCTACAGTTGGGAAGGAGCTGATAGCTAATCGTGCCTTGAACTCTCAACAATATGAGGGGGTAGGACACTCTACTCGTAGGGTGCATGAGATGAGCAAGAATACTGCAATTGAGGACCAACTGAATAAGCTTACTCTACTCATGAACCAAGTGGTAAGTTCCAAGGGACCAAGTGCAACAATAGCTTGTGGGGTATGCTCTATGCAAGGGCATGTTACAGATCAGTGCCCTCAACTTAATGAGAATGGAGGATGGGAATCTGCAAATGCTATTGGAGGATATCAAGGAGGATACCAAGGAGGACCTCAACGTCCTAGACATGATCCTTACTCCAATACGTACAACCCAGGATGGAGGGACCATCCCAACTTCAAGTGGACCAACAATGATAACGTTCAGAATCCTCTTGGTGGGAACTTCCAACGTCCTCAAGGGCCTTCATTCCAAGGATCATCTTTTCAAAGGCCCTACATGCCTCCTCCTCAACAGAACTCAGGACCTTCAATGTCTCACTATGACAAAACGTTGGAAGCCTTGACTAGTTCCACCCAAGCCTTGACAAACTCTACTCAAGCTTTGATTCAAGGACAACAGACCCACACTAAGGATATTGCAGATCTTAAGAAACAGATGGGCCAAGTTGTGGACTTCATGAGCAAGATTCATGAGACTGGGAAGCTTCCTAGTGGCACAATACCTAACCCTAAGGGTAATGTGGAGAATGCATCAGTTGTGACTACGAGGAGTGGAAGACTGTTGGTGGATCCACCCAAGCAACCCAAGAAGGTCCAAATGAGCATAGAGATTGAGGAAGACCAAGAGCCCACCAAGTTGGGTCTTGAGAAGGACCCTGCAACGTCCAAGGAAGAGACAAGGGCGTCTTCACCGTTAAAGGCAAAACCGGAAGTATCAGGTAGTAATTCTAACTTAACAAATTCGGTTATTGCTAACCCTTCTACTTCTTGCATGCCCTTCCCACGCAGGTTTGCCCAATCTAAGAAGGATCAAAGTGACCAAGCCATCTTAGAAACTTTCAAGAAGGTGCAAGTGAACCTACCCCTCCTAGAGGCCATCAAGCAAGTCCCTAAGTATGCCAAGTTCCTCAAAGAGCTTTGCACTACTAGGAGAGTAAACCGTGAAAAGGAGGTGGTAAAGGTAAGTGAGAATGTCTCTGCCCTGATTCAGAGGAAGATTCCTCCAAAGTGTAAGGATCCTGGAAGCTTTACTATTCCTTGTACTATTGGTAACTCCAGATTTAAGAATGCCATGCTAGACCTAGGTGCATCTGTTAATGTTATGCCCTACTCTGTTTATGAAACCCTAGGTCTAGGGGAACTTAAATCTGACAACGTTATCATTCAGTTAGCTGACAGATCCAATGCATACCCTAGAGGTTTGTTGGAGGATGTGCTTGTACAGGTTAACCATCTTATCTTCCCAGCTGATTTCTATGTGTTGGAAATGGAGGACTCCCCTGTAAGTTCCACTCCATTGCTTTTGGGACGTCCTTTCTTAAGGACAGCTAGGACGAAGATTGATGTGTATGAAGGCTCTCTTACAATGGAGTTCGATGGTGACATTATTGGCTTTAACATCTTTGAAGCCATGAGGTACCCCTAGAGGTTAATGATTGTTTTTCTGCTGACATTCTGGATGAACTTGCGCAGAAAATGTTTGATGTTATGCATGAGGATACCCTAGTCACTACCCTTGAGAGTGGGGTAGGCTATACAAAGGAAGGCGTCACCATCTCAGAGGACAAGTTGAAAGACACTTGTGAGGATAAAATCATTGAAAACGTCTCCTTCCTTGAGGCATCACCCTTTATAGGTAAGTCTGTTTCTCCTTTGTCCATTCAGTTATCCACTAACAAGACATTACCTTCAGTGGTCCAGGCCCCAGAACTTGAGCTAAAACCTCTTCCAGACCATTTGAAGTATGTCTACTTAGGGGACAAGGAAACCTTGCCAGTGATTGTGTCCTCTGCACTAACAACTCCACAAGAAGAGAAGTTGGTGGAAATGTTGAAGCAACACAAGACCGCCATAGGATGGACATTGGCGGATATCAAGGGAATCAGCCCTACAACTTGCGTCCACAGAATACTTCTAGAGGAGGGGTCTAAACCCACTAGAGAGGCTCAACGTCGTCTCAACCCTCCAATGATGGAAGTAGTGAAGAAGGAGGTTATCAAACTCCTTGATTGTGGGGTAATCTACCCTATTTCTGACTCCAAGTGGGTCTCTCCAGTTCAGGTCGTGCCCAAGAAGTCTGGGATCACTGTGGTAAAGAATGCTGATAACGAACTGGTGCCCCAAAGGACAGTCACAGGCCACAGAGTGTGCATTGACTATAGGAGGCTCAACGCAACTACAAGGAAAGACCACTTTCCTCTGCCATTCATTGATCAGATGCTTGAGCGCTTAGCTGGACATGACTACTATTGTTTTCTGGATGGATACTCTGGTTACAACCAGATTGCAATTGCAAATGAAGATCAAGAGAAGACAACCTTCACTTGCCCCTTTGGAACGTTTGCCTATAGACGTATGCCTTTCGGACTTTGCAACGCTCCAGGTACCTTTCAGAGGTGTATGGTAAGTATCTTTTCAGATTATATTGAGAAAATCATAGAGGTATTCATGGATGACTTTTCAGTTTTTGGAAAGAATTTTGATGATTGTCTTAATAATCTGGAGATAATTCTGAAACGTTGCATGGAAACTAACCTTGTCTTAAACTGGGAAAAATGCCATTTTATGGTTAAACAAGGAATAGTTCTAGGACATATTGTCTCTGCTAGGGTATAGAGGTTGATAAAGCCAAGGTTGATATTGTGCGTCACTTACCCTCTCCCACTTCTGTGAGAGAGATTCGTTCTTTCCTTGGTCATGCAGGTTTTTACAGGAGGTTCATCAAGGACTTCTCCAAAATTTCGAGACCCTTATGTCAACTACTCCAGAAGGATGTGCCCTTCCACTTTGACAAGGAGTGTCAAGAAGCTTTTGACAAGCTTAAGGAGTTGTTGACATCTGCCCCATCATGTTACCTCCAGACTGGTCCTTGCCCTTTGAGTTAATGTGTGATGCCTCTGACTACGCAGTTGGAGCCGTTTTGGGACAAAGGAAGGAAAAGCTGCCCTATGCCATCTACTACGCCTCAAGGACTCTCAATGATGCACAAATGAATTACTCCACCACAGAGAAAGAGCTCCTTGCAGTTGTCTTTGCCCTTGAGAAGTTTCGCTCTTATTTACTTGGTACCAAAGTTACTATCTTTACTGACCATGCAGCTTTGAAATACTTGATGACCAAGAAGGAGGCGAAACCAAGGCTCATCAGATGGATCCTACTCTTGCAAGAATTCGACGTGGAAATCAAGGACAAGAAGGGTAGTGAGAACGTGGTAGCTGACCACTTGAGTCGCTTAGTGCATGCAGAAGATATCTCCCTCTGGTGGAGACATTTCCAGACGAGCAACTCTTTGGACTTCAGGTAAGTGAACCATGGTATGCAGACATTGTGAATTATATTGTGTCTAGAAAGATTCCTGATACCATGTCACGTGCTCATAGGGATAGGCTTAAGAAAACTGTTAAGCAATATGTTTGGGATGAACCTTATTTGTGGAATATTGCTCTGATCAATTGATTAGGAGATGTGTGCCTGAACATGAACATAATGCTATACTTTCTTTTTGCCACTCTAAAGCATGTGGGGGACACTTTGGGTCTAAGAAGACTGCGTTTAAGGTGCTAGAGTCTGGGTTCTATTGGCCAACATTATTTAGGATGCACATGCCTATTGTTTAACTTGTGATAAGTGCCAAAGAACAGGAAATCTAGGTCCTAGAGATCAAATGCCATTGTCCAATATAATAACTGTTGAAATATTTGATGTCTGGGGTATAGATTTCATGGGACCTTTCCCTTCATCTTTTGGGTTTCTCTATATCTTACTTGCAGTGGACTATGTTTCCAAATGGGTGGAAGCAAAGGCCACTAGAACTAATGACTCTAAGGTTGTTGCAGATTTTATCAAGTCTAACATCTTTAGCAGGTTTGGAATGCCTAGAGTTCTCATTAGTGATGGAGGATCCCATTTTTGCAATCGGACGATTGAGGCTCTCTTGAAGAGATATGATGTCACACATAAGGTTTCTACACCTTATCACCCACAAACTAGTGGGCAGGCTGAGGTCTCTAATCGTCAGATTAAGGGGATATTGGAGAAGACAGTGAACCCCAACAGGAAGGACTGGTCCTTGCGTCTAGAGGATGCTTTGTGGGCCTACAGAACTGCATACAAAACTCCCATAGGTATGTCACCATATCGAATTGTCTATGGCAAACCATGCCATTTACCTGTGGAGTTGGAGCACAAAGCTTGGTGGGCTGTGAAGCAGTTCAACATGGATATGGATGCAGCTGGGCTTCATAGGAAGTTGCAATTGCAAGAGTTAGAGGAGATAAGGAATGATGCCTTTGAAAGTGCAAAATTTACAAGGATAAGACTAAGGCATTCCATGACAAAATGATTCGAAGAAAGACTTTTGTTGTGGGTCAAAAAGTTCTTCTCTTCCATTCTCGTCTCAAACTCTTCCCAGGTAAGCTTCGTTCTCGTTGGATTGGACCTTTTGTTATCACTCATGTGTTTCCTCATGGAGCTGTGCAGATAAAGAGTGAACATACAAGCAACGAGTTCAAAGTGAATGGCCATCGCTTGAAGCCTTACTATGAGGCATTTGTGGAACATGAAGTGGAGGATGTACCCCTCCAAAACGTTCCAAACCCTGAGGATTAAATGGAGGTACAAGTCTAGGCTGAAAGACTATAAACATTAAGCGCTGCTTGGGAGGCAACCCAATTCTGAAGTAGCTGTGGAGGAGTCATCAACGCAGATTTGTTTTTCTCTCCCTTTTACTTCTCCAATTTTTCTTTATGTTGGTAGTCATTTTCGTAAATTTCATCCCTATATGCTTAAGTGTTTCATTGCATGTTTTTATTGATTACATTGAGGACAATGCAATATTTAAGTGTGGGGGAAGGGATTTACACTTTTATCTTGAGTCATATATTGAAAAATACAAAAAAATTGAAAAATGTCAAAAATTTAAAAATTTTCGTTGCTTTTGTTTTTGTTTTGAGTCTTAGGATGCCCTTTCAACTGTCTAGGATGATTCTATATCTCTAAAATCATGACTAAAAGAGGATCACAAGATTGAGATGATTTTTAAACATGGTATTCTTTGGTTAATTGAGATATATGAAAAATGTGTGCCTTGTAGTGGATATGGATTCGAAAACTTTGGTACAGAATATGAGCATGTTAGGATGAGTTTTGATTCATATAAGCCCATGTGAGATAATTGAGCCATGTTCCTTTTTCTTGGAGTGAAATGAAAAATATATTCTTATTTTCTTGGCGATATTTTGATGATCTCATTATTCTTCATTTGATTGATTGCTTGCCATAGATTAAGTTTGATGGACTAGAGAATGCTAGAATTCACTCTTGTACTTGTTGAGACGTTTGTCAATACATGGCCCTGATTCTGGAAGGGATAGAGGCACCCTAGGAATTTCCACCATTGCCAAATAAACCTGTGTCCCTAATTGTGCCCGTCGTGGGACTCCCCTAGATAAGCCCCTTTGAGCCTACATTGAGCCTTTTCATTCATCACCCTTAAAACCCTTAACCATGAAGCTTAGTATAGTTAAAACCCTACCCTTTGTTCTAAGAACTTAGTGGAGCTATCTTTTGAGACATACTTCGTGGGTTTGGTGCTAAGGATGAAAATTGAGAAGAGGTGAAAGTTAAAGTGTGGGGGTAGACTTGTCCATAAAAGAAAAATATATGAAAAAGCCGAGAAAAGAAAAAAAAAAAAAAAAAAAAAGAAAAAAAATGTATACGGCTAAAAAGAAAAGAAAGAAAAATGTTTATGGATTTTAGTCCCCCATACTTGGTGATTTTGGAGTTTACGTTGAACTGAAGGCCCACTACAGAAAAATTTGGCCTTTGTCCATTCACTATAGTTCAAGGGAAGTTTACAATGAAGATTGGGCCCAACATGAAGACATTAGGCCCCTTTTATGTTACCTCTAGGGAAAGTGACGTTTTTGCAATACCTTGGTGGATTTCTTGAGGTCTCTACATCTACATATGCTCTGCTAGGTTTTTAGGACACTTTGATAAATCCTTACCTTTCATTTCCTTAAACCTTAAGCCCTAGCCCCATTACAACCCTTGATAAGACCTTCTTGATCCTTAAGATGGGACAGCCTTTGATGTGGAGATGAGTTACAAGAGTTGAACCTATGGCTTGGGTCCATCTGTGCAAGTAGTTGGTATCCTTCATGAGATCTTTAAAATAAATTATACATGTGCTTTCGTTTCTTGAATTATGTGATATACTTGCTATCTTTCACATATACTTGAGTGTATAAGCTTTTAAGCATTGCCATGATCTGAGAGAAGAAAGAGTGGATATAACTTGTGAGGAATTGAATCATACTTGTCTGAAACATGCTTAACAGAACCGATCACCATTGTTACAACCAAGTCCTACTTGTGTATGTGAAGATTATGTGTTTTAATTAACTCTCGAATGCCTAAACATTTATTCTTGGTGAAGTGCTAATCTTGGTGTTGTGAAAGTAAGAGATTGCTGAGACAAAAAGTTGAAGGGCTATAGAGTCTGTTTCGTGTCAAGTCTTTAAATTTTCGTTGAGTCTTAGGGTGTGTCTTAGTTTGATTTTGCTAAGGGACTAGCAAAAGCTAAGTGTGGGGGAATTTGATAGGAGCATTTTAATGCGACGTTTTAACTGCATTTCCCTACACTTTTCTGCGCCATTTCCTTGAAAAATCCCTGTTTGGGAAAGTTTCCATTCTTTGATTGGGAAAGTTCCTTATTGTAGAAAGTTTCCATTTTTGTCTTCATTTCTCATTTCTCATTTCTCATTTCTCATTTTTCATTTCTCATTTCTGGAAAGTTTCTATTTTTCATTTTTAGTAAGTTTCTATTTTCATTTTTTAGAAAGTTTCTATTTTAAGTATAGTTTCTATTTTCAGGACCTCCGAGCTAGAAAGTGGAAATGAACGCATGAATGGAAAGAGGAGCTTGCGAACATCAAGACAAACGAACATGAGAGAAAATGGCCCACACATTTGAGCAGAAATGAAGAAACAAGCTTTCCTAGTCCAACCAGGAAATCCTACAAAATGGAGGAAGGCTTCCCTAGCAAGTTTCCAACGCAACCATGAAAAAGAAATGGAAAAATATTGTGTTTTGCGTTGGAAAATGAGAAGGCTTGAAGATGAAGCAACGAGGCCCAAGAACTCTTTGGATTTTCGGCAAATTGGATAAAGGCCCATCAAAGCCCATATATTTAGGGTTTATGACGCATGAATAAACCCTAGGGGAGTGTTGCCGTTCAAAGCAAGAGAAAAACAAGGAAAGTGGCGTGAAAATCAGAATTATGTGTGGAGATTTTCTAGGGAGATTCTCTAGGGCTATTTTTTTGGAAAGAAAATACTTGGAGATAATCCCTAGAAGTTTTGCCGTGAAAAAGGAAGAGATAAACAAGGGAGGACGCCAAAACCCTAGGGTTTTGGACGGCAAAGATATTCCCTAGAGATTTTTTTAAGGAAAGAGAAAAAGGTGGAGACCAAGGAAAGATCAAAAGAAGTCTAGATACATTCCTACATTCCCTAAAGAGTTTTGGCCGAATTTGGAAGCATAAAATCAGAAATTATCTCTTTATTTCGGCAAGAATTATTTAGGGAATTAATATTGGAATTTTGTGATTGGTTGCACCACCTCATAGGGCTTATGTGGCAAGAATTCATTGGAGGAAATTATGTGGAGGAAGCAAGCACATGCCGTGAACATCTCTAGGGTTTATCTTTGCCGTCCAAAACCCTAGGGTTTTGGCGTCCTCCCTTGTTTATCTCTTCCTTTTTCACGGCAAAACTTCTAGGGATTATCTCCAAGTATTTTCTTTCCAAAAAAATAGCCCTAGAGAATCTCCCTAGAAAATCTCCACACATAATTCTGATTTTCACGCCACTTTCCTTGTTTTTCTCTTGCTTTGAACGGCAACACTCCCCTAGGGTTTATTCATGCGTCATAAACCCTAAATATATGGGCTTTGATGGGCCTTTATCCAATTTGCCGAAAATCCAAAGAGTTCTTGGGCCTCGTTGCTTCATCTTCAAGCCTTCTCATTTTCCAACGCAAAACACAATATTTTTCCATTTCTTTTTCATGGTTGCGTTGGAAACTTGCTAGGGAAGCCTTCCTCCATTTTGTAGGATTTCCTGGTTGGACTAGGAAAGCTTGTTTCTTCATTTCTGCTCAAATGTGTGGGCCATTTTCTCTCATGTTCGTTTGTCTTGATGTTCGCAAGCTCCTCTTTCCATTCATGCGTTCATTTCCACTTTCTAGCTCGGAGGTCCTGAAAATAGAAACTATACTTAAAATAGAAACTTTCTAAAAAATGAAAATAGAAACTTACTAAAAATGAAAAATAGAAACTTTCCAGAAATGAGAAATGAAAAATGAGAAATGAGAAATGAGAAATGAGAAATGAAGACAAAAATGGAAACTTTCTACAATAAGGAACTTTCCCAATCAAAGAATGGAAACTTTCCCAAACAGGGATTTTTCAAGGAAATGGCGCAGAAAAGTGTAGGGAAATGCAGTTAAAACGTCGCATTAAAATGCTCCTATCAAGGAGCACGGCTAGTCTAAAGAGTTTTCTGAATTATTTTCTCAAGGTGTAAACGTAAAGAATGGAACTTCGGAACCCTTGACGTTGAAAGAAGAGATGAATATATAAGGGACGGCTTCCTTTGTTCTCCAAGCCTTGTAACCCTAGTAATCTCACGGCACAATGATATAACTCCACATAATTTCCTCCAATGCTTGCTTGCCACATAAGCCCTATGAGGTGGTGCAACCAATCACAAAATTCCATTTAATTCCCTAAATAATTCTTGCCGAAATTCCCTTGATAATATTCTGATTTTTCTCTTTTATTTCGGCCAAAACTCTTTTAGGGAATATAGGAATGTATCTAGACTTCTTTTGAGCTTTTCTTGGTCTCCACACATATTTTCTTTCCTTAAAACTCTCTAGATAAAATCTTTGCCGAATTCTCTAGGGTTTCTTCTTTATTTTGCACGGCAATTCCTTGATTTCCTCTTGGCTTGGACGGCTAGGTCTTCTAGGGTTTCTTCAAGTAGATTTTCTTTCCATAAAAATAGCCCTAGAAAATCTCCACCGAAATCTTCTTATTATTTTCTGATTTTTGGACGCCTCCTCCTTGTTTCTCTCTTGCAAATTCACGGCAAACATCTTTAAGGGCTAGGGTTTGCGTCACAAACCCTAATGTCATGGGCTTTGATGGGCCATTATCCAATTTGCCGAAAATCCAAAGAGTTCTTGGGCCTCGTTGCTTCATCTTCAAGCCTTCTCATTTTCCAACGCAAAACACATTATTTTTTTCCATTTCTTTTTCATGGTTGCGTTGGAAACTTGCTAGGGAAGCCTTCCTCCTTTCCGCAGGGTTTCCTGGTTGGACCAGGAAAACTTCTTCTCTTCATTTCTGCTCATTTCTGTGGCTCATTGTTCTTCATCTTTGCTCCCCTTGTAGTTCGCAAGCTCCTCTTTCCATTTATGAGTTCATTTCCACTTTCTAGCTCGGAGGTCCTGAAAATAGAAACTAGTAAGAAAAATAGAAACTTTCCTAAAAATGAAAAATGGCAACTTTCCTAAACTGAAAATGGGAAACTTTCTAAAAATGAAAAATAGAAACTACCGAAAATGGAAACTTACTAAAAATGATAAATAGAAACTACAAAAATAGAAACTTTCTACAAATAGGAACTTTCCCAATCAAAGAATGGAAACTTTCCTAAACAGAGTTTTATTAAGGAAATAACGCAGAAAATGCAGGGAAAAGCAAGTAAAACGTCGCATTAAAATGCTCCTATCAAATTCCCCCACACTTAGCTTTTGCTAGTCCCTTAGCAAAATCACACTAAGACACACACTAAGACTCAACGAAAATTAAAGACTTGACACGAAACAAACTCTATAGCCCTTCAACTTTTTGTCTCAGCAATCTCTTACTTTCACAACACCAAGATTAGCACTTCACCAAGAATAAATGTTTAGGCATTCGAGAGTTAATTGAAACACATAATCTTCACATACACAAGTAGGACTTGGTTGTAACAATGGTGATGGGTTCTGTTAAGCATGTTTCAGACAAGTATGATTCAATCCTCACAAGGCATATCCACTCTTTCTTCTCTCAGAATTCAAGGCAATGCTTAAAAGCTTATACACTCAAGTATATGTGAAAGATAGCAAGTATATCACATAATGTAAGAAACGAAAGCACATGTATAATTTTCTTTAAAGATCTCATGAAGGATACCAACTACTTGCACAGATGGACCCAAGCCATAGGTTCAACTCTTGTAACTCATCTCCACATCAAGGGCTGTCCCATCTTAAGGATCAAGAAGGTCTTCTCAAAGGTTGTAATGGGGCTAGGGCTTAAGGTTTAAAGAAATGAAAGGTAAGGATTTATCAAAGTGTCCTAAAAACCTAGTAGAGCATATGTAGATGTAGAGACCTCAAGAAATCCACCAAGGCATTGCAAAAACGTCACTTTCCCTAGAGGTAACATAAAAGGGGCCTAATGTCTTCATGTTGGGCCCAATCTTCATTGTAAACTTCCCCTGAACTATAGTGAATGGACAACCTCTTCTCAATTTCCATCCTTAGCACCAAACCCTCAAGTAGTAAGTCTCAAAAGATAGCTCCACTAAGTTCTTAGAACAAAGGGTAGAAGTGTAGCTATACTAAGGTTCAGGGTTAAGGATTTTAAGGGTGATGAATGAAAAGGCTTAATGTAGGCTCAAAGGGGCTTATCTAGGGGAGTCCCACGACGGGCACAAATGGGGACACAAGTTTATATGGCAATGGTGGTAATTCCTAGGGTGCCTCTATCCCTTCCAGAATCAGGGCCATGTATTGATATACGTCTCAACAAGCACAAGAGTGAATTCTAGCATTCTCTAGTCCATCAAACTTAATCTATGGCAAGCAGTCAATCAAATGAAAGAATAATGAGATCATCAAAACATCGCCAAGAAAATAAGAATATATTTTTCATTTTACTCCAAGAAAAAGGGACATGGGCTCAATTATCTCACATGGGTTTTTATGAATCAAAACTCATCTTAACATGCTCATATTTTCTGTACCAAAGTTTCGAAATCCATATCCACTACACATGCATATATATCTCATATATCTCAATTAACCAAAGAATACCATTTTAAAATCATCTCAATTTTGTGATCCTCTTTTAATCATGATTTCAGAGATATAGAATCATCCTAGACAGTTGAAAGGGCATCCTAAGACTCAAAACAAAAACAAAAGCAACGAAAATTTTTTTTTTAAATTTTTGACATTTTTCACTTTTTTTTTTGTATTTTTCAATATATGTGACTCAAAATATGACTCAAGATAAAAGTGTAAATCCCTTCCCCCACACTTAAATATTGCATTGTCCTCAATGTAATCAATTAAAAGCATGCAATGAAACACTTAAGCATATAGGGATGAAATTTACGAAAATAATACTAAATTCAAAAAGCAAAAACGAAAAATAAAAGATAAGGATAAAGAAAGCAAATCTGATTTGCATGGGTTGCCTCCCAAGTAGCGCTTGGTTTTAACGTCTTCTCAGCCTAGACGTGGTTTCCTCTTCTCCTCAGTTGGTGGAACCTTCAAAGCCTCCCTTTGGGTTTGGAATTGTGTTGCTCGGAAGCTTACCACTCTCATGAAACTTGGTCATGAAGTCCACCACTTGTCCCATTTGCTTCTTGAGCTCTGCAATGTCCTTGGCATTGGTCTGTTGTCCTTAAAGCAAAGTCTGTGTGGCACTAGTCAATGCCTGAGTAGAATTAGTCAATGCCTCTATCGTCTTATCATAGTGAGAATTGGGATTCCCTACATTGTGTTGAGGAGGCATGTAAGGTCTTTGATAGGGAGGTCCTTGAGGACGTTGGAAACTGCCACCAAGAGGGTTCTGAACATTTTCATTGTTGGTCCACTTGAAGTTGGGGTGGTCCCTCCATCCAGGGTTATAGGTATTCGAATATGGATCATACCTTGGACGTGGGGGACCCCCTTGGTTCCCTTGATAGCCTCCTATAGCATTCACAGATTCCCAACCACCATTCTCACTCAGTTGAGGACATTGATCCGTAGGATGTCCTTGAGTAAAGCATACCCCACAAGCAGAGGGTCCTCCATGGCCTTGAGTAGTCGCCACCTTGTTCACAAGAAGGGTGAGTTTGCTCAATTGATCCGCAATGGCAGGACTAGTGCTCACCTCATTTACCCTACGAGTGGGTTGTCTCACACCCTCATACTGTTGGGAGTTTAGGGCACGATTAGCTATAAGTTCCCTCCCAACCGCAGGTGACTTATCCACAAAAGCTCCACCAGCTGCAGCATCCAACATTTGCCTTTCCAAGGGTAAGAGTCCTTCATAGAAACATGTAAGTAGGGTCTCATCCTTCATCTGATGTTGAGGACATTGTGCAAGTAAGGAATTGAACCTCTCATAGTAGGCAGCATAGGACTCATCATGAGCTTGCTCTATTCCACTAAGCTTCTTCCTAAGTGTGATGACCTTTGAAGCTGGGAAGTATTTCTCCAAGAAGGCCTTTCTCATTGTTTCCCATGATGTGATACGACCTGCAGGAAGCTCATATAGCCAATCCTTGGCTCTATCAGCTAGAGAGAATGGAAATGCTCTCATCTTAAGAAGGTTTTCATCCGCCCCTTGTGGTTGCATGTTTGCACAAACAGATTGGAATTCTCGTACGTGCTTGTTAGCATCCTCCATATTGAGGCCATGGAAGATAGGGAGCTTGTGCAACAATCCACTCTTAAGCTCGAACTCTGCTTGTCTTCCAGCTGCAGGGGCAGGGTATACTATGCCTGTAGGGGGTCCTCCTTCAACAGTTGCGGTGGAGAGTTCCCTAATAGATGCCATTCTCTCTTCTTCGACTTCTTCAGGTGGTGGTGAAGGTGGTGTAGAGTTGGACGAAACCACAGGTGAAGGTGAACGTGAAGGCGGAGATGGACTTGGTGTAGGTGATGTAGACTCCTCAGAAAAGTAAATCCGCTTCCCTTGCTCGTTAAATGTGTACTCTTTGTATGTTGAAGGAGAAGGGCTTGTGTGCTCAAGAAGTGAAGGACCCTTCAAGCGAGCGAGCCTTGCTTCAATTTCCTTTAGTGTAGAGGATCTAAAAGGCTCGGTCATTCATAGGAATCCTGAACATCATCAAAATTCAAAGAAGTTAGCAAAGTATAAAGTGAGTTAATTACAAATTAGTGATTTATACATCAACCTTACTATTCACGAGTCACTATTCACAAGTTACTATTCATGACTTTACTATTTATGATTTATACAAGTATAAAATAGAGTATAAATTAAAAACTATCCACAATCTTTTCACAAATAAACCACGTAAGAAGTTTATACACGTATAGAAAGTACAAATCACACAATTTACAAGTGGAGGTTATGTTCAAGTATCTTATTATCTTTACAAAATAAAGTTAATATCTCAATTGATTACAAGTTGTAAGTCGAGCCCAATAGAAACCACTACTATTGGTGAGATACGATCTAGGGATAGTCGTCTAGACATAAGTCGCTTTCCTTTGTTTCAGAAGGCTAGATGGCCAGATTAAGAGGTAAGTGAGAGGGAGGACTCATTTTGGTGACACTACGGAGGCTACTCCCTCATTGAGGTTTAGGCCCCTATTGGCTACTCCCACATTGTGGTTTACGCACGGTCTATAGTATCTCTGAGATCCAATTGAACCCATCACCCAGGGTCTCAACCTAAGACACCACCTATATGCCCCTTACTCAGCTTGAAAAGAACTCATGTGTTAGACAGTTCTCCAAATGTTAATAAAAGCCGCCCTCAACCTCATAAGACCTCAGAAAGGCACTAATGAAGGGTTAAGGCCAATATTAACAAAAGGGCCCTTATCTACTCATACGAATTTACACACTTATAATAAATCAAGAATTTAACAATATTTATAATTAATTCTTTACATTTCCTTTGTTTAACAAGATTAGACACCATTTACACAAAACTTTCACACAAACAAACAAAACGTCACTATTCACATCTAATTATCTTCTTTTTTTTTTCTTTTTTTTTTTCTTTTTTTTTTTTCACGAAATTAAGTAAAATTACTTCTATTCTTTCCTTTTCTTTACAATTATTTTCAACACTTAGGTACGGGAACAGGGAGTCTCGATGTGCAATGGGGCTGAAACAGCTACCCTTTTCAAGACTATGTTTAATCCAATATACCTTAGGTGCATCACAACATTTTCTTTTGTTATAAATACCATTGATTTCGAATTAAATTCCAAGCGGTAAATCAAGTGGACGTGCGGCCCAAGTATAATCGTCAAGACACTAAGTCTCTCCTACATCCTTTGGGCAACCTTACTGAAATGGCCAGGTAGGGGAGGGCGACCACGAGAGGTAGAATCCATTTTGGCATGAGCTACTCCCACATTGTGGTTTAGGCTCATTTGCACGCACTTCTGGATTCAAGAACCAGTCATGAGCGTTGTCCCCTTCCTAGACACCATTCCACATAGGCTATACTTACTTGGATATAAAAGGTCCTAAGTGTGAAGACAGTTCAATGAATGTTAATAAAGGCCGCCCTCAACCTTAAGGGACCTGGACTAGGTACCAATAAGGGGTTTAGGCCAATATTAATAAACACGACTTCACCTATTCCTTCTTTAATTTACAACTCACAATTAAAATTCGTATTCAACAATATAAATAATCAACCTAAGTAATTAATCTACTAATTTTCGACAATTATCAACAAAATAATTAACAAGTAATTTTTTTTTTTTTTCGGTCACAATATAAACAAAACACATATTATTCACAATATGACAAATGATTTTTCAATCCCCGGCAACGGCGCCAAAAATTGATGTCGCTTTTGGGAAGCGACCAATTTAACCCTGAAATGTCATTAGTAGTATAAAGTAAATAGGGATCGTTCTATTCCGGGGATTGAGGGTACACCTGTCATTATCAAACAATTAAACAATTAAAATTAAAACAAAGTATAATATTTACAAAAATAAAACAAAATATATACATATTTACGAAAAAGGGGGGATTTTTGATTTTGGTTTTCTATTTTCGAAAATAAAAGCTAACTAAATAATTAAAAACGCAAAAACATAAAAATATAAATGGAATGTAAGAACAAAGATCAAAGTCGAAACTCATGATTAAAATTGATTCAAGTTCATCATTGTTCATCATAGTCATGCAAGAGGAGTTGATCATGTGAAACGTTCAAAAGCAAACAATTTCCCATATTTTACTTTCAATGCTAATTAACCTAAGCGAAAGCACCTAGATTAATCCTATCAAACATGCAATCAAACCCTAGAAAGCTAGTCAATCATGTCATGTTTAACGCATTAAGCACCTAGAAAGGCTATCAACTCAAATGTGCAACTTAGTATGAAAAAGTCCACCTAATTGCAATCTTCTTTGATTAAATTCGGTTTTTGTACAAAACCTTTACTACTTATCGATCCAAGAACACAAAACCAAAAAGTTGATTCATGTTCTTAAATTCGTAGCACCAATTATATCAAAACCCTAAGTGTTTGCAACCACATAAGATTAAAATACAAAAGTTATCTATCATGCAAATTTAATCAAACACTCACACAAAAGCAACCATAAATCGCAATATATGAATCTGAAAATTAACAATTCATCATAAAATTTCAGAAAACAATACTTGTTCATACATATGTGTCAACTAAGGCAAAACCAACGAAAATACAAAGCAAAGGTACAAGGAGAATCGGATTACACCGTGATGAAGATGAGATGAATGAAGTGATGATGTGGTCTCTTGAATTTCGAAAGCAATCTTCAAGGTGGAGGGTGGATGGTGTGCACGGCTTGTCTTCTTCTTCCTTGGCCTTGCTTGCACTTCGTGGTTGCCCTAGAGGATGGAGAGGAGCACGGCTAGTCTAAAGAGTTTTCTGAATTATTTTCTCAAGGTGTAAACGTAAAGAATGGAACTTCGGAACCCTTGACGTTGAAAGAAGAGATGAATATATAGGGGACGGCTTCCTTTGTTCTCCAAGCCTTGTAACCCTAGTAATCTCACGGCACAATGATATAACTCCACATAATTTCCTCCAATGCTTGCTTGCCACATAAGCCCTATGAGGTGGTGCAACCAATCACAAAATTCCATTTAATTCCCTAAATAATTCTTGCCGAAATTCCCTTGATAATATTCTGATTTTTCTCTTTTATTTCGGCCAAAACTCTTTTAGGGAATATAGGAATGTATCTAGACTTCTTTTGAGCTTTTCTTGGTCTCCACACATATTTTCTTTCCTTAAAACTCTCTAGATAAAATCTTTGCCGAATTCTCTAGGGTTTCTTCTTTATTTTGCACGGCAATTCCTTGATTTCCTCTTGGCTTGGACGGCTAGGTCTTCTAGGGTTTCTTCAAGTAGATTTTCTTTCCATAAAAATAGCCCTAGAAAATCTCCACCGAAATCTTCTTATATTTTCTGATTTTTGGACGCCTCCTCCTTGTTTCTCTCTTGCAAATTCACGGCAAACATCTTTAAGGGCTAGGGTTTGCGTCACAAACCCTAATGTCATGGGCTTTGATGGGCCATTATCCAATTTGCCGAAAATCCAAAGAGTTCTTGGGCCTCGTTGCTTCATCTTCAAGCCTTCTCATTTTCCAACGCAAAACACATTATTTTTTTCCATTTCTTTTTCATGGTTGCGTTGGAAACTTGCTAGGGAAGCCTTCCTCCTTTCCGCAGGGTTTCCTGGTTGGACCAGGAAAACTTCTTCTCTTCATTTCTGCTCATTTCTGTGGCTCATTGTTCTTCATCTTTGCTCCCCTTGTAGTTCGCAAGCTCCTCTTTCCATTTATGAGTTCATTTCCACTTTCTAGCTCGGAGGTCCTGAAAATAGAAACTAGTAAGAAAAATAGAAACTTTCCTAAAAATGAAAAATGGCAACTTTCCTAAACTGAAAATGGGAAACTTTCTAAAAATGAAAAATAGAAACTACCGAAAATGGAAACTTACTAAAAATGATAAATAGAAACTACAAAAATAGAAACTTTCTACAAATAGGAACTTTCCCAATCAAAGAATGGAAACTTTCCTAAACAGAGTTTTATTAAGGAAATAACGCAGAAAATGCAGGGAAAAGCAAGTAAAACGTCGCATTAAAATGCTCCTATCACTCATTCCATCTTTGTATTTACGTTTTTGCATTTTAATTGTTTTGTTAACTTAGTTTTATTTTCGAAAAATCAAAATCCAAAACCCCCCTTTTTCGTAAATAATGTTTATACTTGTGAATATCTTTGTGACTATTATACTTTGTTTTAATTTTAATTGTTTAATTGTTTGACAATGACAGGTGTACCCTCAATCTCCGGAATAGAACGATCCCTATTTGCTTATACTACTAACGATATTTATAGGGTTAAATTATGCGCTTGCTTTTCGGCGCATCACCTTTCCAAGGGTAAGAGTCCTTCGTAAAAGCATGTAAGTAGGGTCTCATCCTTCATCTGGTGTTGAGGACATTGTGCAAGTAGGGAGTTGAACCTCTCATAGTACGCAGCATAGGACTCATCATGGGCCTGCTCTATTCCACTAAGCTTCTTCCTGAGTGTGATGACCTTAGAAGCTGGGAAGTATTTCTCCAAGAAGGCCTTTCTCATTGTCTCCCATGAAGTGATACGTCCTGTAGGAAGTTCATATAGCCAATCCTTGGCTCTATCAGCTAGAGAGAATGGAAATGCTCTCATCTTCAGAAGATTTTCATCTGCCCCTTGTGGTTGCATGTTTGCACAAACAGATTGAAATTCTCGAATGTGCTTGTTGGCATCCTCCATATTAAGTCCATGGAAGATAGGGAGCTTGTGCAACAATCCACTCTTAAGCTCGAACTCTGCCTGTCTTCCAGCTGCAGGGGCAGGGTATACTATGCCTGTAGGGGGCCCTCCTTCAACAGTTGCGGTGGAGAGTTCCCTAATAGATGCCATTCTCTCTTCTTCGACTTCTTCAGGTGGTGGTGAAGGTGGTGTAGAGTTGGACGAAACCACGGGTGAAGGTGAACGTGAAGGAGGAGATGGACTTGGTGTAGGTGATGTAGACTCCTCAGAACAGTAGGTCCTCTTCCCTTGCTCGTTAAATGTGTACTCTTTGTATGTTGAAGGGGAAGGGCTTGTGAACTCAAGGAGTGAAGGACCCTTCAAACGAGCGAGCCTTGCTTCAATTTCCTTTATTGTAGATGGTCTAAAAGGCTCGGTCATTCATAGGATTCCTGAACATCATCAGAATTCAAAGAAGTTAGCAAAGTATAAAGTAAACTAATTACAAATTAGTGATTTATACATCAACCTTACTATTCACGAGTCACTATTCACAAGTTACTATTCACGACTTTACTATTAATGATTTATACAAGTATAAAGAGAAGTATAAATTACAAACTATCCATAATCTTTTCACAAATAAACCACGTAAGAAGTTTATACAAGTATAAAATGTACAAAACAACACAATTTACAAGTGGAGGTCATGTTCAAGTATCTTATTATCTTTACAAAATAAAGTTAATATCTCAATTGATTACAAGTTGTAAGTCGAGCCCAATAGAAACCACTACTATTGGTGAGATACGATCTAGGGATAGTCGCCTAGACATAAGTCGCTTTCCTTTGTTTCAGAAGGCTAGATGGCCAGATTAAGAGGTAAGTGAGAGGGAGGACTCATTTTGGTGACACTACGGAGGCTACTCCCTCATTGAGGTTTAGGCCCCTATTGGCTACTCCCACATTGTGGTTTACGCACGGTCTATAGTATCTCTGAGATCCAATTTGAACCCATCACCCAGGGTCTCAACCTAAGACACCACCTATATGCCCCTTACTCAGCTTGAAAAGAACTCATGTGTTAGACAGTTCTCCAAATGCTAATAAAAGCCGCCCTCAACTTCAAAAGACCTTAGAAAGGCACTAATGAAGGGTTAAGGCCAATATTAACAAAAGAGCCCTTATCTACTCATACGATTTTACACACTTATAACAATCAAGAATTTAACGATATTTATAATTAATTTTGTTTAACTAAATTAGACACATTTTACAAAACTTTCAAACAAACAAACACAACGTCACAAATTTTTTTTTTTTTTCTCTTTTTTTTTTTTTTTTTTTTTTTTGTATGAAAATACTTACAAATAATTGTTTTTCTTCCTTTTTTTTACAATTATTTTCAACACTTAGGTACGGGAACAGGGAGTCTCGATGTGCAATGGGACTGAAACAGCTACCCTTTTCAAGACTATGTTTAATCCAATATACCTTAGTGAATCACAATATTTTCATTTGTTATATATATCATTGATTTCAAATTCAATTCCAAGCGGTAAATCAAGAGGACGTGCGGCCCAAGTATATTCGTCTAGACACAAAGTCCCTCCTACATCCTTTGGGCAACCTTACTGAAATGGCCAGGTAGGGGAGGGCGACCACGAGAGGTAGAATCCATTTTGGCATGAGCTACTCCCACATTGTGGTTTAGGCCCATTTGCACGCACTTCTGAATTCAAGAACCAGTCATGAGCGTTGTCCCCTTTCCTAGACACCACCCCACATAGGCTATACTTACTTGGATGAAAAAGGTCCTAAGTGTGAAGACAGTTCAATGAATGTTAATAAAGGCCGCCCTCAACCTTAAGGGACCTGGACTAGGTACCAATAAGGGTTTAGGCCAATATTAATAAACACGACTTCACCTATTCCTTCTTTAATTTACAACTCACAATAAGAATTTGCATTCAACAATAAAAATAACAACCTATGTAATTAATCTACTAATTTTCGACAATTACAAATTAATTAACAAGTAAATTTTTTTTTTTTTTTTTTTTTAAATTAACATATAAACAAAACAAATATTCACATATTTAACAAGTGATTTTTCAATCCCCGGCAACGGCGCCAAAAATTGATGCGCTTAAAAGCAAGCGCATAATTTAACCCTGAAATGTCATTAGTAGTATAAAGTAAATAGGGATCGTTCTATTCCGGGGATTGAGGGTACACCTGTCATTTTCAAACAATTAAACAATTAAAATTAAAACAAAGTATAATATTTACAAATATATGACAAAATATATACATATTTACGAAAAGGGGGGATATTTTTGATTTTGGTTTTCTTTTTCGAAAATAAAAGCTAAGCTAACAAAATAATTAAAATGCAAAAACATAAAATACAAATGAAATGCAAGAACAAAGATCAAACCGAAATCATATAATTAAAATCAATTCAAGTTCATCATTGTTCATCATAGTCATGCAAGAGGAGTTGATCATGTGAAACGTTCAAAAGCAAACAATTTCCCATATTTTACTTTCAATGCTAATTAACCTAAGTGAAAGCACCTAGATTACTCCTATCAAACATGCAATCAAACCCTAGAAAGCTAGTCAATCATGTCATGTTTAATGCATTAAGCACCTAGAAAGGCTATCAACTCAAATGTGCAACTTAGTATGGAAAAGTCCACCTAATTGCAATCTTCTTTGATTAAATTCGGTTTTTGTACAAAACCTTTACTACTTATTGATTCAAGAACACAAAACCAAAAAGTTGATCCATGTTCTCAAATTCGTAGCAACATTCACATAAAAACCCTAAATGTTTCGAACCATTCAAGATTATCATACAAAAGATTTCTATCATGCAAATTTAATCAAACACTCACACAAAAGCAACCATAAATCACAATATATGAATATGAAAATAAACAATTAATCATAAAATTCCAGAAATAAATACTTGTTCAAACAATTGTGTCAACTAAGGTATAACCAACGAAAATTACAAAGCAAAGGTTACAAGGAGAATCGGATTACACCGTGATGAAGATGAGATGAATGAAGTGATGAATGGTCTCTTGAATTTCGAAAGCAATCTTCAAGGATGGTGATGGATGATGTGCACGGCTTGACCTCTTCTTCCTTGGCCTTGCTTGAACTTCGTGGTTGCCCTAGAGGATGGAGAAGAGCACGGCTAGCTAGAGAGAGTTTTTCTGATTTTTTTCAAAGTGTAAACGTAAAAGTGGGAACTCTTGACGTTGAGAGAAGAGGAGGATATATAGGGGACGGCCAACTTGGTCTCCAAGCCGTGTATTTCTTCTTTATTTTCCATGGAATTAATCTGCAAATGCCACATAGTTTCCTCCAATGATAGCTTGCCACATAAGCCCTATGAGGTGGTGCAACCAATCACAAAATTCCAATATTAATTCCCTAAATAATCTTGCCGAAATTCCCTTGATATAATTCTGATTTTTGTAGTTCAATTCGGCCAAACTTCCTTTAGGGAATTAAGGAATGTATCTAGACTTCTTTTGAGCTTTTCTTGGTCTCCACCTTTTTCTCTTTCCTTTTATTTCTCCCTTGAATATCTCCTTGCCGAATTCTCTAGGGTTTTCTTTTAATTCACACGGCAACTTCCTTCTTTTCCTCTTGGCTTGGACGGCAAAAGATATTCTAGGGTTTATCTCTTGATGAATTTCCACAAAAATAGCCCTAGAAAATCTCCCTAGAAAATCTCCTTTTAATTTCTGATTTTCCACGTCATTTTCCTTGTTTCTCTCTTCATTTTGGACGGCAAACATCTCTAGGGTTTCTTCATTTCGTCACAAACCCTAATTGCATGGGCTTTGTGGGCTTTTGATCCATTTGCCGAAAATCCAACAAGTCTTGAGAGTTCTTGGGCCTCCATGCGCCACCTTTGTGCCATGTCATCATCTAGAGTCTTCAAGAAGCTTCTCTCATGCCATGTCACTTCATTAATTCGATCTCCATTCATGGTTGGCTCAAGAGTTTTGTTTTGGCAAGCTTTCCTTTTCTGGACAGGGTTTCCTGGTTGGACCAGGAAAGCTTCATTTCTTCATTTCTGCTCATTTGTGCTTCCCTTTGTACTTCATCTTGTCTCCCTCCAACGTTGGCTAGCTTCTCTCTCCATTTGTGAGCTCGTTTCAGCTCATTTGTGACAAGGACCTGAAAATAGAAACTAGTAAGAAAAATAGAAACTTTCCTAAAATGAAAAGTGGGAAACTTTCTAAAAATGAAAAATAGAAACTACTAAAAAATAGAAACTTTCTAAAAATGATAAATAAAAACTACAAAAATAGAAACTTTCTACAAATAGGAACTTTCCCAATCAAAGAATGGAAACTTTCCTAAACAGGGTTTTATTAAGGAAATAACGCAGAAAATGCAGGGAAAAGCAAGTAAAACGTCGCATTAAAATGCTCCTATCATAAAGGTTTATTAGTAGAGACGGAAAGTGAAAAAGAAGGACTTGACTTACCTACATAGGTCGTTGCCTCAAGAGAAGCAACGTTTTCTAGGTGGATGGATTCATAAGAATCCGTGAGCTCTTCCTTAGGTATGGTGGCGCCATTCTCAAGAATGCCAACGCCACTTGCAATGGTTGAAGCCATGGCATCATCCTCCATAATCTCCATGAATTTCTGCGCAAGTTTATCAAGTATATCAATAGAAAAACATGATTGAAAATCACTTAGGGGATACCTCATAGCTTCGAAAATGTTAAAGCCAACAACTTCTCCATCGAATTCCATTGACAAGGTGCCAGAATACACATCAATTTTAGTCCTAGTCGTCCTCATGAAGGGACGACCTAGCAAAAGTGGCGTTGACTTTGGAGAAGGCTCCTCCATCTCTAGGACGTAAAAATCAGCTGGAAAGATTAGCTCACCCACCTGCACAAGTACATCCTCAACTAACCCCTTAGGGTATGCATTAGATCGATCTGCCAACTGAATAATAACATTATCATGTTTAAGCTCACCTAGACCTAGAGTTTCATAAACAGAATAAGGCATGACATTTATAGAAGCACCTAAGTCTAGCATGGCATTTTCGAATCTAGTGGTTCCAATAACACAAGGGATAGAAAAACTCCCTGGATCCTTACATTTGTCAGGCATTTTGCGTTGAAGCACAGCTGAGACGTTCTCACTTACCTTCACCACTTCTCTCTCACGGTTTTGTCTCCTTGTGGTGCAAAGCTCTTTCAAGAATTTGGCATACTTAGGAATTTGCTTAATGGCCTCAAGGAGAGGGATGTTGATTTGCACTTTCTTGAAGGTCTCCAAGATGGCCTTTTCGGCCTCATCTTTCTTGGATCTAGCATATCTGCTTGGGAAAGGCAAAGGAGAAGAAGATGGATTAGCAATAACCGAATTGAAAGAGTTAGAAACTTGTCCTTTAGGTTTCGGTTCTGCAGTAGGAGGTGTCACATGAGCCTTAGACGTTGCAGGGTCATCCTCCTCCTCTAAAATGGACGTTGAGATCTTTTTGGGAGGCGTTGGAGGATCTACAAGGGTCTTACCACTCCTTGTAGTGACGACTTTGGCTTGCTCAAAGTGAGGATTTGGGATGGTACCACTTGGTAGTTTACCTTGCTCATGAAACTTACCCATAAACTCCACAACTTGACTCATTTGCTTCTTCATCTCATTCACATCCGTAGATATAGCATTGATTTGATTCCCATGATGAGTTTGACCTGCAATTAAAGCTTGAGTAGACTTAGTTAGAGTTCGGATCAATTCATCATTAGAAGAAGAAGAAGAAGCATTTGAATTAAAATTCGAATTGAAAGGAGTAGGGTTAGGAGGTTGAGGCTTTTGATAAAAGCCTTGAGGACGTGGTTGGAAGCCTTGAGGTGCACTTTGAACGTTCTCATTGTCCTTCCAACGAAAATTAGGGTGATCCCTCCATCCAGGATTGTAAGTATTCGAATATGGATCATTCCTAGGACGTTGGTACCCTTGTTGGAAACCTATGGCGTTGACACCTTCTTGTCCTCCTTCCTCCATGAGTTGAGGGCATTGGTTAGACGCATGCCCTTGCGTAGAACAAACTCCACACACCATGACTTGTCCATGTGAACCCTGGGACACAAGAGAAGTAAGTTTGTTAATTTTATCCTCCAGTTGAGCTAAAGTACTTACCTCATGGACCCTTTCACGTGTGGTGGTTGATTTGGGCCTAGAGCTTCCATATTGTTGTTGATTCAAGGCCCTATTCTCAATAAGGATCATTCCAGCCGCAGGCTCCTTGTCAACAAACGATCCACCAGAAGCTGCATCTAGAATGTCTCTTTCCAAGTTGGTGAGTCCATCATAAAAACAAGTGAGCAAGGTCTCATCCTTCATGCCATGTTGAGGGCATTGAGTGGTGAGAGACTTGAACCTTTCATAGTAATCTGCGTAGGACTCAATTTGCCCTTGTTGGATTCCACTTATCTTCTTCCTAAGCATGATGATGCGAGATGTAGGGAAATACTTCTCAAGAAACGCCTTCATCATATCAGCCCAAGATGTAATCCGTCCACTTGGCAATTCATAAAGCCATTGCTTTGCCTTGTCAGCCAACGAAAATGGGAAGGCCTTCAACTTCAAAATATGCTCATCAGCTCCTTGAGGCTTCATGCTAGTGCAGATGAACTGAAATTCCATCAAGTGGTTGTTGGGATCTTCCATAGAGAGTCCATGGAATGTAGGAAGACGATGAAGTAGCCCAGACTTCAATTCAAAATCAGCTGTTGCCCCCTCAGCTGCAGCAGGGTAGGTTATACAAGTTGGAACGCCACCAGGTGGGATCACAGATGTAGAGAGTTGCCTGATGGTGAGAGCCATTGGTGGTGGTGGTGGTTGAATGACTAAGAGTGCACGAGGTGATGGAGGTGGCGTTTGGTGTGGTGATGGAACAACTGAAGTGTCAGAAGCTTCTGATCCTCCCTCTACTCTATTCCCTTCACTATCTAATTGAAGCTCACGAAATTGAAGTGGAGTGGTAACTTGGACGTCAAAGAGATCCGAGTTTTTCTTAAGCTTTTCAATCCGTGCTTGAATGACGTGGAGGGGCGTTTTGGTGTACTTGGGTGGTTCAGACGATCCAGACATTCATTGATCCTGTTATAGAATGAAAGAATATAGTTAGTAAGATATAAACAAGACGTGGACCAAGGTACACACATCAAAAACGTCACATATAAACAAGTATACACAAGGCCAACGAAAATTTTATAGTGGTTAGTTACAATCTTCTACAATTTTCGACTTAACCAATTTCAATAAGAGTTTTGCAAGTCAAGGTTTGGACGTGCGGCCCAGAGATTCTAATGTTAATACAAGTCTCCCCCCCCCCCTTTATCTTTTGGTAACTCTTTTGGCACAGAGCCAGGTAGTAGAGGAACGATTTTGGCGGAGCTACTCCCACATAGTGGTTTTGGCCCTCTTGTAAGCACTTCTCGTATCCAATCAACCTAGACACCCTGTGTTACTAAGGTGCGCCGCAGAGATAAAAGGAGTTGATTGACAAGTATTAATAAAAGAACTCTCACCTATTCCGTTATGACTCACATCCTTCTTACCAAAACCAATTCTTTCGAAAATTGTTTAAGTGTATGACTTCAATAAGACATAATGAACCATTGTTTTGGACGTGCGGCCCAAGTCCTTGCCTCCACACATATTTCTTCTCAAATCCTTTGGGCAACCTTACTGAAATGGCCAGTGCGGGGGAGGACGAACACGAGAGGTAGAAACCATTTTGGCACAAGCTACTCCCACATAGTGGTTTAGGCTCGTTTGATTGCACTTCTGGATTCAAAACCCATCATGGACGTTGTCCCCTTCCTAGTCACCATTTCACATAGGCTATACTTACTTAGATAAGAAAAGGCCTAAGTGCAAGACATTTTTCAAGTGTTAATAAAAGCCGCCCTCAACCTTAAAAGACCTGAATCAGGTGCTAATAAGGGGTTAAGGCTAATATCAACAAACGAGACTTCACCTATTCCATAATAGTTCAAAATCCCTTACCAAAATCATACCTTAGTGGCGTTTTCATCACATGAAGACTTTTCAATCCCCGGCAACGGCGCCAAAAATTGATACGTGCAAAAGCATTCGCCAATTTAAACCCTGAAAATGTCGAGCGTTAGTATAGAGTAAGCAGGGATCGTTCTAAACCGGGGATTGAGGGTGCTAACATGTGAGAAACAAATTAAAGACAAGAATATACAAATTTACAAGTTTCACGAAAATTAGAATTTTTACAAGTACAAGCATGCATAGATTTTCGAAACAACAAAGGAACAACAAAGAATTAGAGAGCACACATACATGTATCACGAATTAGAGAGCAAGGAATGAGAGAACAACAAAATATACAAGTATATATATACATAGAATTCGAAAGAAAGAGAGAATTTGAGTTAGAAAAGGTTATGGAAATCCTACTCCTATTTAAATACATTTTACAAATCCATATCATATTAGAAAACCATATACAACAAGGATTCCTAGTTATATACTAATTAGGATTACTTAATTACTAAGAAAACAAATTATTGACTAAGTCAAACACAAAATACTAAGTCAAAACTAACTCTAACTACTTTTCCTATAAAACACCAAAGAATCCCTAAAATTTAGGAACTCCTAAAAAACACAAAACAAATCCCTAAAAACCACCAAAATAATTCCTAGAAAACACTAACACATATTTACTATTCACGGACTCACTATTCACGAATTTAAAAACATTTATTTTTATTTTATTTTTATTTTTATTTTATTATTTATATGAACATGCTACCTAAAAATTCTAAGTTAATTTTCTTTATTTACACAAACAAGAAAACATAAAGATGGGGGGTTTTTGAAGATTGAAAACATAAATTTTTCAGAAAATAATCAAGAACAAAAACGTTTATTTACATAGGTGGGAAAAGAAGAATTTTCGAAGAACAATTTTTCAAGAATTAATCAAGAACAATCCATTCATGCAATCTTTAATCTTTTAGTTACCATGGAACGATATCAACCAAGAAACAAAGTTACAAGCGCCCGATGTCCCTTATATGACTTCCCTTTACACAATTGAGTAGAACAAGCGCCTAAACAATATAATTCAAATGCAAGTATCACACAATCAAAGCAACTCATGATCTCATGCATTCAAATCATTAAGAACAAGTGAAAGTTTAGTCAATAAACATGCAAATTCAAGTACTCAAAGCAAGTCTTTTCATTACATGCATAATCTGATCTCGACCTTTGTACAAAGCCTTTACTACCATATTGAACTAGGATCAACAAGCGTTCACCTAATTACTAGCTCCAATTACATGCAATCATTCTATGTTGAGCACCAAAGAACAAGAACACATAAAAGTTCTCCATAAAACAAAACCAGATTATCATTCCATATTTCGGCAACTAATAAAGATCAAACACACATAAACCAATCAATCATTGAAAAGAACATCAAAATTGCATTCAAAAATCAGATTGTTAACTCATAGTTTCGGTTTCACTCTTAAAAGAATCAAAACAGAAAATTACAACTACAAGCATACTAAACCGTGAAGAAAACATAGGGAAGATGGTAGAACAACCCTTGATCACGTCCCAAAGACCCAAAGCAGATCCAAGGTGGTGGCACAAGGTGAAGATCACGGCAAAGATGGAGGATGGCACGGCTAGGAACTTGAAGTAGCGAAAACCTGAAACTCAAGAGCAAACCGGTGAGAAACGAAATTGTGGAGAATAATGTGCGACCCCTGAACGTCTAATACACAAGGTATATATAGTAGAACGTCTCAAGGCACTCCCAATTCGTTTCTACTTGGTTTCTCTTAGTTCGTGTTGATTTAGGACTTCTTTCTCCCAAAACAGATTTCCGGCAGGATTGACCTCAGTCCACTAAAACGGCCATAACTTCCTCTAGAAAATAGCTATTGATGAACCGTAAAACGCTCTGGAAACTAGACATCCGTAGCTTTCCAACCATATAAAGATCATAATTTTCTGAGCTCTGAACGATTTATGACACTCCGTTGAAGTTGACTGATCTGCACAGGCAGATTTCCGAATCTGTAATGGATTTGACTTTTAATGCACAAGTTGAGTCCAATTCGGTTTTCCTTCACATCACATGCCTCTCACATGCCTTGCACGCCTATTATGAAGTAGAAACGTCAAGAACCTTCAAGAACCCTCAAGAATCTCACGAAATTCCAATCCTTACTCAACAAGAAGTCCAAATTCCACATTGCTTTGTAATTCGAATCTCTTGTTGCTTTCTCTTCCATGTGTACGGCATATGGTCTTCTTGAGTCTTCTAGATACTTCATGAATGTTCCATAGCTCTCCTAGTATGAGTAGAACTCCATATGCAAGTAGGTTTCCTAGTTGAATACTGCTTCCTTTTCCGAGATGCTTCTACACTCTTCCGGAACCTTCTTGAGTAATCCTTATCCAACAGGGACTCCTTATCACACTAGGATTCCTTATTTGAGTAGAATTGGGTTTCCCTGTCCAAGTAGAACTTCTAATTTCCGCGACTTAAGAGTTTGAATCCAAGTCAGCTTCTGATTCCTACTCCAACTAGGATTCCTTTTCCTAGTCAAACTGGGAGAACTTCCATTTCTTCATTTCTGCGCCACTTGTGCCTTCCTTAGCCACTTTTGGACTTTGAGACTCCATTTACACCTGCAAAACACTAACTAAGTTAAATTGATCAAGATAAAGGAAATAACTTAGCAAAATATAGGGTTTAAACATTATAAACGTCGCATTTTATGCTCCTATCAGCTTTCCACCATTCATTCTTCATGGTGTAATTCTATCTCATTCCTTGTAACCTTTTTGGTTTTCTTTGTTTTGATTTCGTATGAACGTTAAGGGCAAAGTTTAAAGCCTATTTATATTTTTTGAAATAAAGTTGTGATTTCTATATGTTTATTTATATGTTGCTTATGTGAGATTGCTTGATTGATTTTGTTTTACAGAAAACTTTTATATGTATGTGCTCTTTGGTGGCCAACTTAGGATATATGCATGTAATTGGAGCTAGATTTAAGTAGTAAAGGCTTTGGACAAAGATCGAAATCAATTAAGGAGGATTGCAAATAGGTGAACTTATTCATAACAAGGTTGTGCACTTTGGTTGACATCCTTTCTTTGTTCTTCATGCGTTGAATGTGTTATTGATTAGCTAGCTTTCTAGACTATGATTGCATGTTCAATAGGATTGATTTAGGTGCTTTCACTTAGATTAATTATTGAAGGAAAGTAAAAAATGGGAAATCGTTTGCTTTCTAACGTTTCACATGGTCAACTTCTATCTCATGACATAGAAGATCAACTATAGGAATTGTGATTGGATTTCATTCATATGATTGTGGTTTTGATCTTTGTTCCTTGCGTTCCACCATTGTATATATGTTTTTACATTTTCTTTATTTTATTTATTTAATTTTTAATTTATAAATCTAAAACCCCTTAATTGTGTTTACTTGTATATATTTCTTTCTTTGTTTTATTTTTGTAAATAATACTTTTTACTTTTATTAATTTGTTTTTACAATGACAGGTGTACCCTCAATCCCCGGAATAGAACGATCCCTATTTACTATATTCTAACGACGACATTTCAGGGTTAAATTGTGCGCTTGCTTTTTAGCGTATCACAAAACAAGCACAAATCACCGCAATCCATTCAACACAAGTCCGACAAGCACCTAAACATATAGTGTCTCAATTCAGTGCACGAATCACAAAGTGATTAAAGTTCGAAACTCCTAATCGAACAACAACCCTGAAAGAAATGCCAATCGAGGCGAACCCTCATTCGAGACCACCCAAAGTCTCTAGGAGGCTTCTATGATCAATGTGACAAAACCACAAGTCAATCGGATAGTCAGATCCACACGGAACGAAACCCGAACGGTTCAAAATCACAAAAACCCTAACATGCTCATACGATCTCCAAAAATTAAGTGTTGTATATCAAAATGCTCATATCAATGAGTAGATCAAAATCAGGGACAAAAACTATCCTTGAGGTGGCCAGAAACCGCCGGAAAACACCACCACAGTGGCGGCGCCGCCGTAAGCCCAAGTTCAGAATTTGGCCAAACTCCAATTACAACTTTCATAACTAGCACAAAGTCTGAACCAAAGCCATTTGGTCGGAATTTACCTCAAAAGATTTGAATTCCAATGAACCCTAGAACCCCGAACTCCAAAATTCGATCTCCTGATAGGAGCATAAATGCCATGTTTATAATGTATAACTCCCTATATTTTGCTAAGTTATTTTCTTTAACTTGATCAATTTACAGGTAAAATGGAGTCTCAAAGTCCAAAAATAGCTAAGGGAGGCACAAGTGGCGCAGAAATGGAAAGAAATTAAGAAATGGAAGTTCTCCCTATTTGATTAGGAAAAGGAATCCCAGTTGAAGTAGGAGTCTGAAGCTGACTTGGACTAAGAGTTCTACTTGGACAAGGAAACCCAATTCTACTCAGATAAGGAATCCTAGTGTGACAAGGAGTCCTTGTTGGATAAGGATTACTCAAGAAGGTTCCAGAAGAGTGTAGAAGAATCGCAGAAAAGAAGTTTGTATTTAACTAGGAAACCTACTTGCATATAGAGTTCTACTCATACTAGGAGAGCCTTGGAACATTCATGAAGCATCTGGAAGTGGCGTGAAGGGCGTGTGAAAGGCATGTGATGGAAGGAAAACCTAATTGGACACAAGTTATGCTTTAAAGTCAAATCCATTACAGATTCGGAAATCTGCCCGTGCAGATCAGTCAACTTCAACGGAGTGTGAAAAAGATCTCAGAGCTCAGAAAATTATGTTCTTTATACGGTTGGAAAGCTACGGATGTGTAGTTTCCAAATATTTTTACAGTTTGTCAATATCAATTTTCTAGAGGAAGTTATGGCCGTTTTAGTGTACTGAGGTCAATTCAGCCGGAAATCTGTTTTGTGTCAAAGAAGTCCTAAATCAACAAGAACTTGGAGAAGTCAAGTAGAAACGAATTGGGAGTGCCTTGGGATGTCCTCCTATATATACCTAGTGTATTTGATGTCTCAAGGTGAACAATTTTCTCCACAATTTCGTTTCTCACTTGTTTTCTCTCTAGTTTTAGGTTTTTTCTCAATCTTCAAGGAGCTTAGCCGTGCCACCTTCATCCACCACCGTGTTCATCACTTGTTGCGACACCTTGGAGCTGCTTTGGGTCTTTGGGACGTAATTAAGGGTTGTTCATATGCTTTACCATTTACTCACAGTTTGGTGTATTTGTTAGATAGAATTTCTGCTTTGGATTTTCTATGTGTGAACCTAAACTTTTGAGTATGCAAATCTATTTTTGGATTCGATTTTGATGTTCTTTTCTATGGTTGATATGTTTATGTGTTCTTGATCTTAATTAGTTGCCAAATATATGGGATGATAATCTGATTTTGTGCTTCATTACATGTTAACGATTTTCTTGGTCTGACAAACAAATAGGATGACTTGCATGTAACTTGCTAGTAATTAGGTTTATGCTTTGTAAACTCTAATTCGAATAAGTAGTAAAGGCTTGCTTTGAGTCGAAATCAAGTTATGCATGTGATGATGAGTATTGACACCCTTGGATTTGCATGTCTATTGATTCTTTCTTGAACTAAATGATTTGAAAACGGGATTTTTCAACGCAGTTGCTTTGAGTGTGTGATATCGAAATTTTCAAAATAAATTGATTTAGTGCTTTGCTATTTTGATTGACTTAAGAAAGGAAGTTAAAAGGGACAATGGTTGCTTTGATCTTTGTGTCTTGGTTGATAGCTTTCCATGGTAACTAATAAAGATTAAGGGATGCACGAAAACGTTAGTCTTGAATGGTTCTTGATAAGTTGTTCTTCGAAAATTCTTCTTTTCCCACCTTTGTATAGAAACGATTTTTGTTCTTTATTTGTTTTCTAAAATTTATGTTTTCAATCTTTATGTTTTCTTGTTCTTGTACATTTGTAAATAAATTAAATAAAATAAGATTTTTAGGTAGCATGTTAATGTAGTTAATAAAATAAATAATCTGAAAATTTGTTTGTTAAATTAGTGCATAGGGCATCCGTGAATAGTAAATATGTGTTTGTGTTTTCTAGGAATTAATTTGGTGGTTTTTAGGAGTTTGTTATGTGTTTTTTAGGTGCTCCTATTTTTTAGGGATTGGTTCCTTATTTTTAGGAAAAGTAGTTAGAGTTAGTTTTGACTTAGGAGTCCTAGTTTGACTTTGTTTTCTTGTAGATTAAGTATTCCTAATTAGTGTATGACTAGTATTCCTTGTTGTATATGGATTCCTAATATAACTATGACTTGTAAAATGTATTCTAGTAGGAGTAGGATTTCTAATCTAATTCTAACTTGGATTCTTTGTAAATTTCGAATTGTTGTCTATATATACTTGTTATTTTCATTTGTCTTGTATATTCTTTCTCTTATTTTCGTTTCACACATAAGTACCCTCAATCCCCGGCTTGAACGATCCCTGCTTATTCTATACTAACAACTACATTTTTCAGGGTTAAATTGGTGATTGCTTTTGCACGTATCATCTCCACAAGTTGAATCATTGCAAGCCACCTTGAGGAAAAGCATCTACGTCCTCTAGGCTCCAAAAGCCCTCAAGAATCACCGGCTATGGTGGCCTGAATCTCTAGTTCTGATGAAGGCAAAATATGGCAGCGCCTCTACCACTTCTCTGCATTGTTGCGCCACGCACAGGCCAACTCACACTGTGAAACTTTCCAGACTTGGAGATATAGAGGTGAAGAGAATGGGTCAAACGGATCGTCGATTGGTGGCCGGACAGTGGAGAAGGAAGCCGACGAAGGTGGCTAGGCGAAATCAGGGTTAGGACCGATCAGAGAGAAAAGTTTCCCTTTTTGGAAAATTTTCAATTTTATGATATTTTCAGATTTTTTCCTATTTGACCAAAATAGAAACTTTTTCCAATGGCCATGACTTCTTCATATGAACTCCGATTTTCACGTTCCATATGTCCATGAACTCGTATCGACGCGCTCTACGACTTTCTTGAAGGAATTTTTGGAGAAACCCAACGAATAAAAAGTCAACCTTTGCACCCCCCTAAAACCATATTCTTCGAAAAAAAATTCGTCCGAAACACTTCCGCTCCGTCCACGAGCCAGGAAACCGTCCAATAATGATACGCTAAAAGCAAGCGCATAATTTAACCCTGAAAATGTCATCGTTAGTATATAGTAAATAGGGATCGTTCAAGCCGGGGATTGAGGGTACACTTGTAATTGCAAAAATAAAAAAATAATTAATAAAAGTATTATTTACAAAAATAAAACAAAGAAAAAAATATATACAAGTAAACACAATTAGGGGGTTTTAGATTTATAAATTAAAAATTAAATAAATAAAATAAAGCAAATGTAAAAACATATATACAATGGTGGAACGCAAGGAATAAAGATCAAAACCATAATCATATGCAAGAAATCCAATCACAATTCCTATAATTGATCTTCTATGTCATGAGAAAGAAGTTGACCATGTGAAACGTTAGAAAGCAAACGATTTCCCATTTTTTACTTTCCTTCAATATTTAATCTAAGTGAAAGCACCTAAATTAAACCTATTGAACATGCAATCATAGTCTAGAAAGCTAGCTACTCAAGAACACATTCAATGCATGAAGAACAAAGAAAGGATGTCAACCAAAGTGCACAACCTAGTTATGAATAAGTTCACCTATTTGCAATCCTCCTTAATTGATTTTGACTTTTGTCCAAAGCTTTTACTACTTAAATCTAGCTCCAATTACATGCATATATCCTAAGTTGGCCACCAAAGAACACATACATATAAAAGTTTTATGTAATCCAAAATCAATTAGGCAATCTCACATAAGCAACATATAAATCAACATAAAGAAATCAAAACTTTATTTCAAAACATATAAATGGGCTTTAAACTTTGCCCGTAACGTCATGTTAACTAGAATTCATAACTCTACGAATAAAACAAAGGAAAACAAAAGAAAGTATGAAATACACCGTGAAAGATGGATGACATGGCCTTGAGACGAAGAACTCGAAAATCCTTGAAAGCAAGCAATCTTCTAGGGACGAAACAAGGGTGGATGGCGGATAGGATCTTGATGTATTGCATGACTTCTTCTCCTCCTTGGTTGAGACGCAGAGCTTCTGAAGACTAGAGAATGGAGAGAATTTTTCTAATGTTTATTTACTGAGGAAGAGAGGTGTGGTGTGTTGTGGTGGTTGGTGTTAAAACATCTAGAGAGGAGGCTATATATAGGGGAAGGCAAGGCTTCATGAATTTAATTTCCAAGGAATTTTCTGGTTGCACCACACAGCTCCAACCAATGAATTAATGCCACGTCAGCTCTGCCATGTCACTCAACCAATCAAAAAGCTCCAACAAAATTCCATAATCTTTCCAAATATATTATTGCTGATTTCCCAAGATTTTATCTAATTTTATTCACCATTTTCAGCCAAATATCTAGGCATGAACCTAGACAATGTATCCGGACACATTTTGGACCTTTTCTCCCTTAAATCTCTCCATGGCTTTATCCTTAATGTCCTCCCCTTGATTTTCACATTAAAATTGCAGATTTTATTCTCTAATTTCAGCCAACATATCTTGAGGGAATTGAGGAACGAATCTGGACTTGTTTTGAAACTTTTCTTCCTTAAAATTCTCCCCTGATATTCTCCACGTAATCTTCTTGATTTTCCATGCAAAAATCAGATTTAATCTCCCAAAATATCTCCCACGTCATCATGTTGTCTCCTAATGCCTTCAGGTTTCCTAGCCTCATCAGGATTCCTACGTTGACTGGGATTCCTAGTCGGACCAGGAAAACTCCATTTCTTCATTTCAGCTCATTTCAGCTCCATTTATTCCAAGGTACCTAGAAAATAGAAACTTTTATTAAAATTACTAAAAATAGAAACTTTCTAAAGATGGAAACTTTCCTAAACAAGAAGGATTTATTTAAGGAAATAACTAAGTAAATATGAGGAAATAACAATTAAAACGTCGCATTAAAATGCTCCTATCAAATAACCACAATTTAGATTCCAGAAAATTGATAGGAGCATTTTAATGCGACGTTTTAAGTGTTATTTCCTCATATTTACTTAGTTATTTCCTTAAATAAATCCTTCTTGTTTAGGAAAGTTACTATTTTTAGAAAGTTTCCATATTTAGTAATAGTTTCTATTTTCAGGTCCTTGGAGCAAACTAGCTGGAAGGAGCTCAAGGACTGCAAAAATGAGCAGAAATGAAGAAATAAAGTTTTCCTGTTTCAACCAGGAAATCCTGTCCAGAAGAGGAAACCCTGCCAAAAAGAGACTTTTGCGTCAACCAAGAAGAGGAAATCAAGGGAGAGCTTTAAGGGAAAATATATTTTCCTTGGGCATTTAATTTTCCGTGAATTACTTAGAGGAAAAGGAGGAGCCAACGTGAAAATCTGAAATATAATTGAAGATTTTGATTGGAGTAATTCAAGGGAGAATTTTATGGAAGGAAATATTCTTGGAAGAGTTAATTATGTGATTGCTAAGAGAAAGAGAGAGAGAGAGAGACCAACGTGAAAATCAAAGGGAAATCAAGGAGATGACGCAAGGAGAAGAAATAGGGAGATTTTTAAGGAAAGAAGATATGTGGACACCAAGAAAAAGCTCAAAACGTGTCTAGGTGCATCCCTAAATTCCCTAAAGGAATGTTGGCCGAAATTCATGAAGAAAATCAGAAAATCCTTATATAATTTCGGCAAGGATATATTAAAGGAATTTAGGGAATTAATTTGGAGAGTTTTGATTGGTTGGATGACACATCAAGGATTACTTGGCATTCTACGATTGGTTGGACCACATCACAAGGCTTACTTGGCATCATACCATTGGTTGAAGTGATGTGGAAATTTCTGATTGCTTGGAGAACCCTAGCTGTGCCCCTATATATACTCCTTCATATTTGACGTTAAAAGAGGTTCCACACTACACAATTTTCAGAAAATCACATAGTGAATGTCTAGTATCTCCATTCTCTAGTTCATCTTTGGAATTTCAAGCAAGGCAAGGAAGAAGGAAGAAGAAGTCGTGAGCATCCCTCCACCATCCACCTTGGAGCCGTGAAGCTTGAAGGTTTGCTTTCAAAGTTCAAGTTCAACGTCCAAGTTCTTCATCACCATTTCCATTCACGGTGTAATTCGACCTTTGACCTTGTAACCTCTTTCGGTTTTCCTTGCTTGAATTCGTTGATTATGTTCTAGTTAACCTTAACGTTTGAATAAAGTTTAATTCCAGATTTTTATGATTGAATAAATTTCAGATCCCTATATTGTGATTCTTGGTTGCTTTTGTGAGATTGTTTAATTAAATTTGTTTGATTGAAATCTTTTATGTATTTTTCTTATGTGGTTCGAAACATATAGGATTGATATATAATTGTTGCTAGATTTAAGAACATGATTCAACTTATTGTTTTGTGAGTTAAAATCAAAAGTAGTGAAGGTTTTGGACAAAAACCGAATTTAATTAAAAAGGATTGCAATTAGGTGGACTTTTTCATACTAAGTTGCACACTTGAGTTGATAGCCTTTCTATGTGTTTCATGCGTTAAACGTGTTATGATTGTCTAGCTTTCTAGAGCTTGAATGCATGTTTGATAGGATTAGTCTTTGTGCTTTCACTTAGGTTAATTAGCATTGAAAAGTAAAATATGGGAAATTATTTGCTTTGAATATTTCACATGATCAACTCCTTTCTCATGACTTAAGATGAACAATATTAGGGCTGAGTCGAATTTGATTATGAATTTGGTTTTGATCTTTGTTTCATATGTACCATTCTTGTATTTGTGTTTATACATTTTCTTTATTTTGTTTCTTTTAATTTTCGAAAACCAAAATCCTAAAACCCCCCTTAATTTGTAAATATGTTCATACTTTGTTTTAATTGTGTAAATAATTTACTTTGTACTTATTTTAATTCTTTATTTTTCCTACAATGACAGGTGTACCCTCAATCCCCGGAATAGAACGATCCCTACTTGCTTATATTACTAATGATATTTATAGGGTTAAATTATATGCTTGCTTTGAGCGTATCAAAAATCCTCAGAAAATAATATCGAATTTCGGGGGCACAACACTAGTGTTGCCGCCCAAAACAGTGAGCAAATACGCAGCTTCATCTCTGCTTTAGCTAAGGCTCAGACGCAGCAGTAGATTGGAGGTTGATAGAGCTTTTGGACTGTTCCTAGGCTGTGCTTGTTTCACGGAATCTGGCTATTGGGAAAGGAAAGTCTTTCCTTTCTTGTGTTTTTTTATGTTTGGGATGGCCAAGGAAGGGAAAATGATTCCCAAAGGAAAGGAAAATGAGGAGGAAACTGGTTCCCCCCTCACGACCCCACCCACTGCAAAATTATATGACTAAATTGTCCCTGCTCAAAATCATTATTTGCTAATATAACCAACTGTACTTGTTGTTTTATGATTTTTGCACTACCCCTGCAATGGAAACTAAAATATGTATTCTAACTACATTCCTAGTCTTTCCAATCACTGGAAAGGAAAATTGCTGGGAATTGCAATTTTCCATGCCTATGGAAAGAGCAAGGAATTGATTTCCTTTCCTTTCCTTTCCGTAAACCAAACGCAGCCTAGGGTTTTTGGCAGAATATTAGGTTTATATATAGAATGCTTTTTGTGGGAAAAAAGAAGTGGGAAGTTTAACTTTTGGCAAAAAAAATTCGGCTGGGCAGGCTCCTGTTTATGTATTTATTTTCTTGTGCTTGTAAGCTTATTAGGACCTACTTGATAAAAACGTGTGCTTGTTGGGCCCATAATTATAGTAGTGCCCACATCGAAAACAAGGAAGGGATCAGTCTCTTCCCCACCTACAAAAGGTCCACTCCTCTCTCATTAATTACGTATCCACTACTTACCTATTGCTATGCTGTCAACGCAAATTCATTGACTAACTTAGGCATCGGAGTAGAGAAGACTGCCAACCACGGTCTCCCTCTAACACCCCATGTATTTTATTTGACAGGTAGTGAGAACAACAAGAGCATCATAAGTAGCCGCGGGCCTGCGTTAACCAAGGTTCGGCTATCGCTTAATCTTAGATATTAACATTGACCATATAGGACTAGTAGAAGGTGGCCTTTGATTTCTTGTTTGGATACCATATTAGTTGGGAGAAGTTGATTTAAAACCTCATAATAGTGCCTTTTCAAACCTTTGATAACAATAAACCATGCAATTGTGCAGATTTGCTTCACTTTCTTCTGTTTTGCTGTAGCCAACACTCATACATTATTTCCCATGATATTAGGTTTGCCCAATATTTTCCGCTGATGTCGCTTTTGTTGAGCGACCAATTTAACCCTGAAATGTCATTAGTAGTATAAAGTAAATAGGGATCGTTCTATTCCGGGGATTGAGGGTACACCTGTCATTGTCAAACAATTAAACAATTAAAATTAAAACAAAGTATAATATTTACAAAAATATAACAAAATATATACATATTTACGAAAAAGGGGGGATTTTTGATTTTTGGTTTTCTATTTCCGAAAATAAAAGCTAACTAAATAATTAAAATGCAAAAACATAAAAATACAAATGAAATGCAAGAACAAAGATCAAAGTCGAAACTCATGATAAAAATTGATTCAAGTTCACCATTGTTCATCATAGTCATGCAAGAGGAATTGATCATGTGAAACGTTCATAAGCAAACAATTTCCCATATTTTACTTTCAATGCTAATTAACCTAAGTGAAAGCACCTAGATTACTCCTATCAAACATGCAATCAAACCCTAGAAAGCTAGTCAATCATGTCATGTTTAACGCATTAAGCACCTAGAAAGGCTATCAACTCAAATGTGCAACTTAGTATGAAAAAGTCCACCTAATTGCAATCTTCTTTGATTAAATTCGGTTTTTGTACAAAACCTTTACTACTTATTGATTCAAGAACACAAAACCAAAAAGTTGATTCATGTTCTCAAACTCGTAGCAACATTCACATAAAAACCCTAAATGTTTCGAACCATTCAAGATTATCATACAAAAGATTTCTATCATTCAAATTTAATCAAACACTCACACAAAAGCAACCATAAATCGCAATATATGAATCTGAAAATTAACAATTAATCATAAAATTTCAGAAAACAACACTTGTTCATACATATGTGTCAACTAAGGCAAAACCAACGAAAATACAAAGCAAAGGTACAAGGAGAATCGGATTACACCGTGGTGAAGATGAGATGAATGAAGTGATGATGTGGTCTCTTGAATTTCGAAAGCAATCTTCAAGGTGGAGGATGGATGGTGTTCACGGCTTGTCCTCTTCTTCCTTGACCTTGCTTGCACTTCGTGGTTGCCCTAGAGGATGGAGAAGAACACGGCTAGCTAGAGAGAGTTTTTCTGATTTTTTTCAAAGTGTAAACGCCAAAAGTGTGGAACCCTTGACGTTGAGAGAAGAGAGGAATATATAGGGGACGGCCCCTAGGTCTCCATGCCGTCCAAAACCCTAGAAAAGCTCACGGCTATTGCTTGCTTTGTCCACATATTTTCCTCCAATGAATTCTTGCCACATAAGCCCTATGAAGTGGTGCAACCAATCACAAAATTCCAATATTAATTCCCTAAATAATTCTTGCCGAAATAAAAAGATAATTTCTGATTTTATACACCAATTTCGGCAACAATTGATAGGAGCATTTTAATGCGACGTTTTACTTGCTTTTCCCTGCATTTTCTGCGTTATTTCCTTAATAAAACCCTGTTTAGGAAAGTTTCCATTCTTTGATTGGGAAAGTTCCTATTTGTAGAAAGTTTCTATTTTTGTAGTTTTTATTTATCATTTTTAGTAAGTTTCCATTTTTAGTAGTTTCTATTTTTCAGTTTTAGAAAGTTTCCCACTTTTCATTTTAGGAAAGTTTCTATTTTTCTTACTAGTTTCTATTTTCAGGTCCTTGTCACAAATGAGCTGAAACGAGCTCACAAATGGAGAGAGAAGCTAGCCAACGTTGGAGGGAGACAAGATGAAGTACAAAGGGAAGCACAAATGAGCAGAAATGAAGAAAAGAAGTTTTCCTGGTCCAACCAGGAAACCCTGTCCAGAAAAGGAAAGCTTGCCAAAACAAGACTCTTGAGCCAACCATGAATGGAGATCGAATTAATGAAGTGACATGGCATGAGAGAAGCTTCTTGAAGACTCTAGATGATGACATGGCATAAAGGTGGCACATGGAGGCCCAAGAACTCTCAAGAATGAAGTGGATTTTCGGCAAATGGATCAAAGGCCCATTAAGCCCATGCAAGTAGGGTTTATGACGCATGAATAAACCCTAGGGGAGAATTTGCCGTCCAAAGCAAGAGAGAAACAAGGAAGTTGGCGTTAAAAATCAGAAAATAAGAAGAGATTTTCTAGGGAGATTTTCTAGGGCTATTTTTATGGAAAGAAAATACTTGGAGATAAACCCTAGAGATATTATTGCCGTGGAATTCCAAGAGGAAAAGAAGGAATTGCCGTGAATTAAAGAAGAAACCCTAGAGAATTCGGCAAGGAGAGATTCAAGGGAGAAATAAAAGGAAAGAGAAAAAGGTGGAGACCAAGAAAAGCTCAAAAGAAGTCTAGATACATTCCTATATTCCCTAAAGGAATTTTGGCCGAATTTAAAGTATAAAATCAGAATATTATCAAGGGAATTTCGGCCAAGATTGTTAGGGAATTAAATGGAATTTTGTGATTGGTTGAACCACCTCATAGGGCTTATTTGGCAAGATATTATTGGAGGAAATTATGTGGAATTTTCAGATTAATTCCATAAGGTTTACACGGCTTGGAGAGCAAGTTGGCCGTCCCCTATATAACCTCCCCTCTTCTCAACGTTTTGGAGTTCCAAGTTCCATTCTTTACGTTTACACTTTGAGAAAATAATTCAGAAAACTCTTTAGACTAGCCGTGCTCCTCTCCATCCTCTAGGGCAACCACGAAGTGCAAGCAAGGCCAAGGAAGAAGAAGACAAGCCGTGCACACCATCCACCCTCCACCTTGAAGATTGCTTTCGAAATTCAAGAGACCACATCATCACTTCATTCATCTCATCTTCATCACGGTGTAATCCGATTCTCCTTGTACCTTTGCTTTGTATTTTCGTTGGTTTTGCCTTAGTTGACACATATGTATGAACAAGTATTGTTTTCTGAAATTTTATGATGAATTGTTAATTTTCAGATTCATATATTGCGATTTATGGTTGCTTTTGTGTGAGTGTTTGATTAAATTTGCATGATAGATAACTTTTGTATTTTAATCTTATGTGGTTGCAAACACTTAGGGTTTTGATATAATTGGTGCTACGAATTTAAGAACATGAATCAACTTTTTGGTTTTGTGTTCTTGGATCGATAAGTAGTAAAGGTTTTGTACAAAAACCGAATTTAATCAAAGAAGATTGCAATTAGGTGGACTTTTTCATACTAAGTTGCACATTTGAGTTGATAGCCTTTCTAGGTGCTTAATGCGTTAAACATGACATGATTGACTAGCTTTCTAGGGTTTGATTGCATGTTTGATAGGATTAATCTAGGTGCTTTCGCTTAGGTTAATTAGCATTGAAAGTAAAATATGGGAAATTGTTTGCTTTTGAACGTTTCACATGATCAACTCCTCTTGCATGACTATGATGAACAATGATGAACTTGAATCAATTTTAATCATGAGTTTCGACTTTGATCTTTGTTCTTACATTCCATTTATATTTTTATGTTTTTGCGTTTTTAATTATTTAGTTAGCTTTTATTTTCGAAAATAGAAAACCAAAATCAAAAATCCCCCTTTTTCGTAAATATGTATATATTTTGTTTTATTTTTGTAAATATTATACTTTGTTTTAATTTTAATTGTTTAATTGTTTGACAATGACAGGTGTACCCTCAATCCCCGGAATAGAACGATCCCTACTTACTTTATACTACTAATGACATTTCAGGGTTAAATTGGTCGCTCAACAAAAGCGACATCAATTTTTGGCGCCGTTGCCGGGGATTGAAAAATCACTTGTTAAATTGCGAATATTTGTTGTATATATTTTGTTCGAAACATAGATTAATTAATTTACTTAGGTTGTTTTTTATATTGTTGAATACGAGTTTTAAGTGTAAGTTGTAAATTGAATGGAATAGGTGAAGTCGCGTTTGTTAATATTGGCCTAAACCCCTTATTGGTACCTAGTTCAGGTCCCTTAAGGTTGAGGGCGGCCTTTATTAACACTTGTTGAACTGTCTTCACACTTAGGACCTTTTTCATCTTAGTAAGTATAGCCTATGTGGAATGGTGTCTAGGAAGGGGACAACGTTCATGACGGGTTTTTGAATTCAGAAGTGCTTACAAATGGGTCTAAACCACATTGTGGGAGTAGCTCATGCCAAAATGGATTCTACCTCTCGTGGTCGCCCTCCCCTACCTGGCCATTTCAGTAAGGTTGCCCAAAGGATGTAGGAGGGACTTAATGTCTTGACGATTATACTTGGGCCGCACGTCCACTTGATTTACCGCTTGGAATTTAATTTGATATCAATGATATTTGTAACAAACGAAAATGTTGTGATTCACTAAGGTATATTGGATTAAACATAGTCTTGAAAAGGGTAGTTGTTTCAGTCCCATTGCACATCGAGACTCCCTGTTCCCGTACCTAAGTGTTGAAAATAATTGTAAAGAATAAAAATTTTTGTAAGTAAAAAAAAAAAAAAAAAAAAAAAAAAAAAAAAAAAAAGTGAATAGTGAATAGTGACGTTTTTTGTATAAATCATTAATTTGTATTTCTTTTATTGTATAGTCACTAACTTTATTTAGTGGAGGTCCGTCTGGCTGAAAGACGTTAAATTCAAGCGCTGCTTGGGAGGCAACCCAATTCAGAAGTCGTTGTGAAGGAGTCTACACACGCAGATTTGATTTCTCCTTCCCTATTTCTCTCTCTTTTCATCTTTCTTTTTGAATTTAGTAGCTCTTTTCGTAAATTCCATCCCTATATGCTTAATTGTTTCATTGCATGCTTATGATTGATTACATTGAGGACAATGCAATATTTAAGTGTGGGGGAAGGGATTTATACTTTTGTTTTGAGTCATATATATTGAAAAATACAAAAAAATTGAAAAATGTCAAAAATTTAAAAATTTTCGTTGCTTTTGTTTTTGTTTTGAGTCTTAGGATGCCCTTTCAACTGTCTAGGATGATTCTATATCTCTGAAATCATGACTAAAAGAGGATCACAAAATTGAGATGACTTAAATATGGTATTCTTTGGTTAATTGAGATATATGAAAAATATGTGCCTTGTAGTGGATATGGATTTAGTGACTTTGGTACAGAAAATATGAGCATGTTAAGATGAGTTTTGATTCATAAAAGCCCATGTGAGATATTTGAACCCATGTCCCTTTTTCTTGGAGTGAAATGAAAAATATATTCTTATTTTCTTGGCGATGTTTTGATGATCTCATTATTCTTTCATTTGATTGATTACTTGCCATAGATTAAGTTTGATGGACTAGAGAATGCTAGAATTCACTCTTGTACTTGTTGAAACGTTATATCAATACATGGCCCTGATTCTGGAAAGGATAGAGGCACCCTAGGAATTACCACCATTGCCATATGAACCTGTGTCCCTAATTGTGCCCGTCGTGGGACTCCCCTAGATAAGCCCCTTTGAGCCTACATTAAGCCTTTTCATTCATCACCCTTAAAACCCTTAACCATGAAGCTTAGTATAGTTACAATCCTACCCTCTGTTCTAAAAACTTGGTAGAGCTATCTTTCGAGACTTACTACATGGGTTTGGTGCTAAGGATGAAAATTGAGAAGAGGTTAAAGTTCAAGTGTGGGGGTAGACTTGTCCATAAAGAAAAAAAAAAATATGTGAAAGCCGTGAAAAATGAAAAGAAGAGAAAAAATGTACGGCTAGAAAAGAAAAGAAAGAAATATTTATGGATTTTAGTCCCCCATACTTAGTGATTTTGGAGTTTACTTTGAAATGAAGGCCTATTAAAGAAAAATTTGACCTTTGTCCATTCACTGTAGTTCAGGGGAAGTTTACAATGAAGATTGGGCCCAACATGAAGACACTAGGCCCCTTTTATGTTACCTCTAGGGGAAGTGACGTTTTTGCAATGCATTGGTGGATTTCTTGTGGTCTCTACATTTACATGTGCTCTGCTAGGTTTTTAGGACACTTTGATAAATCCTTACCCTTCATTTCTTAAAACCTTGAGCCTTAACCCATTACAACCCTTGAAAAGACCTTCTTGATCCTTAAGATGGGACAGCCCTTGATGTGGAGATGAGTTACAAGAGTTGAACCTATGGCTTGGGTCCATCTGTGCAAGTAGTTGGTAACCTTCATGAGATCTTTAAAGAAAATTATACATGTGCTTTCGTTTCTTACATTATGTGATATACTTGCTATCTTTCACATATACTTGAGTGTATAAGCTTTTAAGCATTGCCATGATCTGAGAGAAGAAAGAGTGGATATACCTTGTGAGGATTTGAATCATACTTGTTTGAAACGTGCTTAACAGAAACCATCACCATTGTTACAACCAAGTCCTACTTGTGTATATGTAAATTATGTGTTTTAATTAACTCTCGAATGCCTAAACATTGATTCTTGGTGAAGTGCTAATCTTGGTATTGTGAAAGTAAGAGATTGCTGAGACAAATAGTTGAAGGGCAATGGAGTCTGTTATGTGTCAAGTCTTTAATTTTTGTTGAGTCGTAGTCGTGTCTGTGTTGTGATTTTGCTAAGGGACTAGCAAAAGCTAAGTGTGGGGGAATTTGATAGGAGCATTTTAATGCGACGTTTTACTTGCTTTTCCCTGCATTTTCTGCGTTATTTCCTTAATAAAACCCTGTTTAGGAAAGTTTCCATTCTTTGATTGGGAAAGTTCCTATTTGTAGAAAGTTTCTATTTTTGTAGTTTTTATTTATCATTTTTAGTAAGTTTCCATTTTAGTAGTTTCTATTTTTCAGTTTTAGAAAGTTTCCCACTTTTCATTTTAGGAAAGTTTCTATTTTTCTTACTAGTTTCTATTTTCAGGTCCTTGTCACAAATGAGCTGAAACGAGCTCACAAATGGAGAGAGAAGCTAGCCAACGTTGGAGGGAGACAAGATGAAGTACAAAGGGAAGCACAAATGAGCAGAAATGAAGAAAAGAAGTTTTCCTGGTCCAACCAGGAAACCCTGTCCAGAAAAGGAAAGCTTGCCAAAACAAGACTCTTGAGCCAACCATGAATGGAGATCGAATTAATGAAGTGACATGGCATGAGAGAAGCTTCTTGAAGACTCTAGATGATGACATGGCATAAAGGTGGCACATGGAGGCCCAAGAACTCTCAAGAATGAAGTGGATTTTCGGCAAATGGATCAAAGGCCCATTAAGCCCATGCAAGTAGGGTTTATGACGCATGAATAAACCCTAGGGGAGAATTTGCCGTCCAAAGCAAGAGAGAAACAAGGAAGTTGGCGTTAAAAATCAGAAAATAAGAAGAGATTTTCTAGGGAGATTTTCTAGGGCTATTTTTATGGAAAGAAAATACTTGGAGATAAACCCTAGAGATATTATTGCCGTGGAATTCCAAGAGGAAAAGAAGGAATTGCCGTGAATTAAAGAAGAAACCCTAGAGAATTCGGCAAGGAGAGATTCAAGGGAGAAATAAAAGGAAAGAGAAAAAGGTGGAGACCAAGAAAAGCTCAAAAGAAGTCTAGATACATTCCTATATTCCCTAAAGGAATTTTGGCCGAATTTAAAGTATAAAATCAGAATATTATCAAGGGAATTTCGGCCAAGATTGTTAGGGAATTAAATGGAATTTTGTGATTGGTTGAACCACCTCATAGGGCTTATTTGGCAAGATATTATTGGAGGAAATTATGTGGAATTTTCAGATTAATTCCATAAGGTTTACACGGCTTGGAGAGCAAGTTGGCCGTCCCCTATATAACCTCCCCTCTTCTCAACGTTTTGGAGTTCCAAGTTCCATTCTTTACGTTTACACTTTGAGAAAATAATTCAGAAAACTCTTTAGACTAGCCGTGCTCCTCTCCATCCTCTAGGGCAACCACGAAGTGCAAGCAAGGCCAAGGAAGAAGAAGACAAGCCGTGCACACCATCCACCCTCCACCTTGAAGATTGCTTTCGAAATTCAAGAGACCACATCATCACTTCATTCATCTCATCTTCATCACGGTGTAATCCGATTCTCCTTGTACCTTTGCTTTGTATTTTCGTTGGTTTTGCCTTAGTTGACACATATGTATGAACAAGTATTGTTTTCTGAAATTTTATGATGAATTGTTAATTTTCAGATTCATATATTGCGATTTATGGTTGCTTTTGTGTGAGTGTTTGATTAAATTTGCATGATAGATAACTTTTGTATTTTAATCTTATGTGGTTGCAAACACTTAGGGTTTTGATATAATTGGTGCTACGAATTTAAGAACATGAATCAACTTTTTGGTTTTGTGTTCTTGGATCGATAAGTAGTAAAGGTTTTGTACAAAAACCGAATTTAATCAAAGAAGATTGCAATTAGGTGGACTTTTTCATACTAAGTTGCACATTTGAGTTGATAGCCTTTCTAGGTGCTTAATGCGTTAAACATGACATGATTGACTAGCTTTCTAGGGTTTGATTGCATGTTTGATAGGATTAATCTAGGTGCTTTCGCTTAGGTTAATTAGCATTGAAAGTAAAATATGGGAAATTGTTTGCTTTTGAACGTTTCACATGATCAACTCCTCTTGCATGACTATGATGAACAATGATGAACTTGAATCAATTTTAATCATGAGTTTCGACTTTGATCTTTGTTCTTACATTCCATTTATATTTTTATGTTTTTGCGTTTTTAATTATTTAGTTAGCTTTTATTTTCGAAAATAGAAAACCAAAATCAAAAATCCCCCCTTTTTCGTAAATATGTATATATTTTGTTTTATTTTTGTAAATATTATACTTTGTTTTAATTTTAATTGTTTAATTGTTTGACAATGACAGGTGTACCCTCAATCCCCGGAATAGAACGATCCCTACTTACTTTATACTACTAATGACATTTCAGGGTTAAATTGGTCGCTCAACAAAAGCGACATCAACAATATATTTAGGGATTAAAGGGGGATGAATCTAGACTCCTTTTAGAGCTTTTTGTGTTCAACACATATTCTCTTTCCTTTAAAAGCTCCCTAAGAAATCTCCACGAAATCTCTTTTATTTTCTGATTTTTCCCCACGGCAAAACCCTAGTTTCTTTCTTCATTATCCCTTGGCCGAATTCCCTAGGGTTTGCACGGCAATCCCTCCTTTTTCTCTTGGCTTGGACGGCTAGGAGTCTTCTAGGGTTTATCCCTTGATTTATTTCCATAAAAATAGCCCTAGAAAATCTCCCTAGAAAATCTCCTTTTAATTTCTGATTTTCCACGTCATTTTCCTTGTTTCTCTCTTGCTTTGAACGGCAACACTCTCCTAGGGTTTATTCATGCGTCATAAACCCTAAATGTATGGGCTTCATGGGCCTTTGATCCAATTTGCCGAAAATCCAATGAGTCTTGAGAGTTCTTGGGCCTTGTTGCTTCAACTTCAAGCCTTGTCACCTTCCAACGTCATAACACTTCATTTTTCCATTTCTTTTTCATGATAACGTTGGAAACTTCATAGGTAAGCTTTCCTCCTTTTCGCAGGGTTTCCTGGTTGGACCAGGAAAACTTCTTTTCTTCATTTCTGCTCATTTCTGTGGCTCATTGTTCTTCATCTTTGCTACCCTTGACTTTCGCAAGCTCCTCTTTCCATTTGTGAGTTCATTTCCACTTTTTAGCTCGGAGGTCCTGAAAATAGAAACTAATAAGAAAAATAGAAACTTTCCTAAAATGAAAAATGGCAACTTTCCTAAACTGAAAATGGGAAACTTTCTAAAAATGAAAAATAGAAACTACCGAAAATGGAAACTTACTAAAAATGATAAATAGAAACTACAAAAATAGAAACTTTCTACAAATAGGAACTTTCCCAATCAAAGAATGGAAACTTTCCTAAACAGGGTTTTATTAAGGAAATAATGCAGAAAATGCAGGGAAAAGCAAGTAAAACGTCGCATTAAAATGCTCCTATCAAATTCCCCCACACTTAGCTTTTGCTAGTCCCTTAGCAAAATCACACTAAGACTCGACAGAAATTAAAGACTCTAAACATACAAAGACTTTATAGCCCTTCAACTTTTTGTCTCAGCAATCTCTTACTTTCACAACACCAAGATTAGCACTTCACCAAGAGTAAATGTTTAGGCATTCGAGAGTTAATTAAAACACATAAGTTACATATACACAAGTAGGACTTGGTTGGAACAATGGTGATGGTTTCTGTTAAGCATGCTTCAAACAAGTATGATTCAAATCCTCACAAGTTATATCCACTCTTTCTTCTCTCAGATCATGGCAATGCTTAAAAGCTTATACACTCAAGTATATGTGAAAGATAGCAAGTATATCACATAATTCAAGAAACGAAAGCACATGTATAATTTTCTTTAAGGATCTCATGAAGGATACCAGCTACTTGCACAGATGGACCCAAGCCATAGGTTCAACTCTTGTAACTCATCTCCACATCAAAGGCTGTCCCATCTTAAGGATCAAGAAGGTCTTCTTAAAGGTTGTAATGGGGCTAGGGCTCAAGGTTTAAAGAAATGAAAGGTAAGGATTTATCAAAGTGTCCTAAAAACCTAGCAGAGCATATGTAGATGTAGAGACCTCAAGAAATCCACCCAGGCATTGCAAAAACGTCACTTTCCCTAGGGGTGATCATAAAAGGGCCTAATGTCTTCATGTTGGGCCCAATCTTCATTGTAAACTTCCCCTGAACTATAGTGAATGGACAAAGGCCAAATTTTTCTTTAGTAGGCCTTCATTTCAAAGCAGACTCCAAAATCACTAAGTATGGGGGACTAAAATCCATAAATATTTCTTTCTTTTCTTTTCTAGCCGTACACAATTTTTTTGTCTTTTCTTTTCATTTTTCACGGCTTTCACATATTTTTTCTTTATGGACAAGTATACCCCCACACTTGAACTTTCACCTCTTCTCAATTTTCATCCTTAGCACCAAACCCATGTAGTATGTCTCAAAAGATAGCTCCACTAAGTTCTTAGAACAAAGGGTAGGGTTGTAACTATACTAAGGTTCAGGGTTAAGGATTTTAAGGGTGATGAATGAAAAGGCTTAATGTAGGCTCAAAGGGGCTTATCTAGGGGAGTCCCACGACGGGCACAATTAGGGACACAAGTTTATTTGGCAATGGTGGTAATTCCTAGGGTGCCTCTATCCCTTCCAGAATCAGGGCCATGTATTGATATACGTCTCAACAAGCACAAGAGCGAATTCTAGCATTCTCTAGTCCATCAAATGATGCGCTTAAAAGCAAGCGCATAATTTAACCCTGAAATGTCATTAGTAGTATAAAGTAAATAGGGATCGTTCTATTCCGGGGATTGAGGGTACACCTGTCATTGTAGGACAAACAAACAATTAAAATTAAAACAAAGTATAATATTTACAAAAATATTACAAAATATATACATATTTACGAAAAAGGGGGGATTTTTGGTTTTTGATTTTGGTTTTCGAAAATTAAACTAAGTTAAGAAAATAATTAAAATGCAAAAACATAACAAATACAAATGGGATGTGAGAACAAAGATCAAAGTCGAAACTCATGATTAAAATTGATTCAAGTTCATCATTGTTCATCATAGTCATGCAAGAGGAGTTGATCATTGATACGTGCAAAGCATCGCCAATTTAAACCCTGAAAAATATCATCATTAGTATAGAGCAAATAGGGTATCGAACAAACCGGGGATTGAGGGTGCTAACATGTGAGAAACAAATTAAAGAAACATAGAATATACATCACACGAAAATTATAAGAACATATACAAGTTTTTACGAAAATTAGAATTTACAAGTTAGAGAGCAAACATACTTACATAGCATACGAAATTAGAGAGCAAAGAATGAAGAAAACAATGAAAACTAACACATATATATACTCACACAATTCGAAACAAAGAAAGAATTTGAGTTAGAAAAGGTTTTGGAAATCCTACTCGTATTTATACACAATTTACAAATCCATATCACATTAGAAAACCATATACAACAAGGATTACTAGTTATATACTAATTAGAATTACTTAATTACTAAGAAAACAAATTATTGACCAAGTCAAACACAAAATACTAAGTCAAAACTAACTCTAACTACTTTTCCTATAAAACACCAAAGAATCCCTAAAATTTAGGAACTCCTAAAAAACACAAAACAAATCCCTAAAAACCACCAAAATAATTCCTAGAAAACACTAACACATATTTACTATTCACGGAGACACTATTCACGAATTTAAAAACATTTATTTATATTTTTTTTTATTTATTATTTTTATTTAACTAGGTTAACATGCTACCTAAAAATCTAAGTTAATTTTATTTATTTACACAAACAAGAAAACATAAAGATGGGGGGTTTTTTTTGAAGATTAAACTATGAATTTTCAGAAAACAATCAAGAACAAAAACGTTTATTTACATAGGTGGGAAAAGAAGAATTTTTCGAAGAACAATTTTTCAAGAACTAATCAAGAACAATCCATTCATGCAATCTTTAATCTTTTAGTTACCATGAAACGATATCAACCAAGAAACAAAGTTACAAGCGCCCAATGTCCCTTATATGACTTCCCTTTACACAATTGAGTAGAACAAGCGCCTAAACAATATATTTCAAATGCAGGTATCACACAATCAAAGCAACTCATGATCTCATGCATTCGAATCATTAAGCACAAGTGAAAGTTTAGTCAATAAACATGCAAATTCAAGTACTCAAAGCAAGTCTTTTCATTACATGCATAATCTGATCTCGACCTTTGTACAAAGCCTTTACTACTTTAACGAACTAGGATCAACAAGCGTTCACCTAATTACTAGCTCCAATTACATGCAATCATCCTAAGTTGCGCACCCAAAGAACAAGAACACATAAAAGTTTTCCATAAAACAAAACCAGATTATCATTCCATATTTCGGCAACTAATAAAGATCAAACACGCATAAACCAATCAATCATTGAAAAGAACATCAAAATCGCATTCAAAAATCAGAAAGTTATCTCATGGTTTCGGTTTTACACATAAGGAAAACAAAACAGAAAATACAACTACAAAAACACTAAACCGTAAAGCAAACATAGGGAAGATGGTATGAACAACCCTTGACTACGTCCCAAGGTCCAAAGCAGATCCAAGGCAGCAACACAAGGTAGAATTCACGGCTAGGATGGAGGATGGCACGGCTAGGAACTTGTAGATGCAAAAACCTGAAACTCAAGAGCAAACCGGTGAGAAACGAAATTGTGGAGAATAAAGTGTCAACCCTGAACGTCTAATACACAAGGTATATATAGTAGAACGTCCCAAGGCACTCCCAATTCGTTTCTACTTCGTTTCTCTTAGTTCGTGTTGATTTAGGACTTCTTTGGCACAAAACAGATTTCCGGCAGGATTGACCTCAGTCCACTAAAACGGCCATAACTTGCTCTAGAAAATAGCTATTGACGAACCGTAAAACGCTCTGGAAACTAGACATCCGTAGCTTTCCAACCATATAAAGATCATAATTTTCTGAGCTCTGAGCGATTTTTGACACTCCGTTGAAGTTGACTGATCTGCACAGGCAGATTTCCGAATCTGTATTGGATTTGACTTTTAATGCACAAGTTGAGTCCAATTCGATTTTCCTTCACATCACATGCCTCTCACATGTCTTCCACGCCTATTCTGAAGTAGAAACGTCAAGAACTTCCTAGAACCTTCAAGATTATCACGGCAATTCCAATCCAAACTCAACAAGAAGTCCAAATTCCACATTGCTTTGTAATTCGAATCTCTTGTTGCTTCTTCTTCCATGTGCACGGCATATGACCTTCTTGAGACTTCTAGATGCTTCATGATCGTTCCATAGCTCTCCTAGTATGAGTAGAACTCCATATGCAAGTAGGTTTCCTAGTTGAATACAAACTTCTTTTTCCGCGATTCTTCTACACTCTTCCGGAACCTTCTTGAGTAATCCTTATCCAACAGGGACTCCTTATCACACTAGGATTCCTTATCTGAGTAGAATTGGGTTTCCCTGTTCAAGTAGAACTTCTAATTTCCGCGACTTAAGAGTTTGAATCCAAGTCAGCTTCTGATTCCTACTTCAACTAGGATTCCTTTTCCTAGTCAAACTGGGAGAACTTCCATTTCTTCATTTCTTTCCATCTCTGCGTCACTTGTGCCTTCCTTAGCCATTTTTGAACTTTAAGACTCCATTTACACCTGCAAAACACTAACTAAGTTAAATTGATCAAGATAAAGGAAATAACTTAGCAAAATATAGGGTTTAAACATTATAAACGTCGCATTTTATGCTCCTATCAAATTCCCCCACACTTAGCTTTTGCTAGTCCCTTAGCAAAATCAACATAACAAACCAAAAAGACTACAACACAAAACCAACGAAAACACACTAAGTATAAAAGACGAAAAACATAAAAACTCAAGACAAGAAAAACATCAAAAACACTTAGACAAAAACGTCACAAGCTAAGACACAAATGTTGACACCACAAAAGACTCTATTGCCCTTTAACATATTGTCTCAGAAATCTCATACTTTCAAGTCACCAAGATTAGCACTTAACCAAGCATCACATCTTCAAGATATTCAAGAGCTAATTACAAAATATAATCCACATATAAGCATGTAAGACTTGGGGGTAAACAATGGTGGTGGGTTCTTTAACATATTTCAAACAAGTCATGATTCAAACCTCACATGGATATATCACTCCTTCTTCTCTCAGATTCAAGGCTCATGCTTAAAAGCTTATCACTCAAGTATATGTGAAAGATTAACAAGTGTATCACATATGTATAAGAAACGAAAGCACATATATATTCAATTTTTTCAAAGATCTCATGAAAGATATCAACTACTTGCACAGATGAACCCAAGCCATAAGTTCAACAGTTATAACTCATCTCCACAGATCAAAGGCTGTCCCATCTTAAGGATCAAAGAGGTCTTACAATTAAGGTTGTAATGGGGCCAAGGCTTAAGGTTAAAAGAAACGAAGGGATAGGGAAATCACAAAGTATCCTAAAAACCTAGTAGAGCACTTGTAGATGTAGAGAGACCATATTTCGAATCCACCAAGCATAGCAAACGCTAAGTATCCTTCAAAGGCTTATAAAAGGGCCAAGTACCATTATGTTGGGCCCAAACTTCATTCTAACCTTCTTTTGAACAAGTCAATTGGACAAAGACCAAAATTTTCAACAATGGGCCTTCAATTTAAAACAAACTCCAAATTCACCAAGTATAGGGGACTAAAATCCATAAACACTTAAACAATATCACACATTTTCTCTTAATTGCCGAAATATTCTTTTCTTGATAATTTTTTTACGATTTCATTCTTTTTTTTTTTTTTTTTTCTTTTTCGGCAATAACATACAAAGATTACATATGGACAAGTCTACCCCCACACTTGAACTTCTTCATGTCTTCAAAATTCTTCCTTGACGCCAAAACTCCAAGCAAAGTCTCAAAAATATGCTCCACTAAGTCTTTAGAACAAAGGGTAAAGATATAACTATACTAGGGTTAAGGTTAAGGAATTTTGAGGGTGATGAAAGAAAAGGCTCAATGTAGGCTCAAAAATGGTTAAACTAGGGGAGTCCCACGACGGGCACAATTAGGGACACAGGCTTTATTTGGCTATGGTGATAAAATCCTAAGTAAGTACCTTTATCCTTTCCAGAATCAGGGCCATATATTGATCATAAACGTCTCAACAAGCATAAAAGTGAATTCTAGCATTCTCTAGTCCATCAAACTTAATCTATGGCAAGTAATCAATCAAGATGAAAGAATAATGAGATCAACAAAATCATCGCCAAGAAAATAAGAGTATAATTCATTTTTTCATTTAATCACTCAACAAAGAAAGGGCACATGGCTCAAATTCTCACAAGGGTTATCATGAATCATAACTTATCATCCACATGTTCATATTCTGTACCAAAGTTACGCATGCACCATATCTACTACACATTCATATGCTTTTCATAAATCATAATTAACCAAAGAATATCATCAAACATTATCTCAATCTTGTGATCCTCTTTTAGCCTTAATTTCAGAGATATAAGCTCATCCTAGACAGTTAAAAGGGCATCCTAAGACTCAATCACAAAACAACACAAAAACAACATATAAATGACGCAACAAACATGACAAAAACGTTTGGAACTTAGGGATATTTCCCTTCTCCTTTCGGTAACTCCTTTGGAACATGACCAGGTGAAGAGAGGAACGATTTTGGCGGAGCTCAGCTCACTTGATTGACAGGGGACGAGACCCTTTGTCAGCACTTCTCGTATCCAATCAACCTAGACATCACATCCCATTGGATGCGCCTACGATGAAGAAGATATTTACCCAAAAATCATTTTGACTCTAACAATAACCAAACAAACAAAACACACAAGTATAAAAACCAAAACATATAACACAAAACCTAAAACAAAGTTAACGCAAATTTCTTTTTATTTTCTGATTTTTCCGATTTTTTATTTTGTTTTCTTTTTATAACCACAAAACTAGCTCCTAAAAACAAAGTGAAACGTTATACCCTTCCCCCACACTTGAATCATGCATTGTCCTCAATGTATAAACAAGTATAAAGCATACAAAACATCAATCAAGCATGGCATAAGAGTTAACGCAAGAAATCTAAAAATAAAGACAAAGTTTTCGAAAATAAAAGAGAAGGGAAGAGTGCAAGAAAGCAAATCTGCGTTGATGACTCCTCCACAGCTACGGATGAAATGGGTTGCCTCCCATGCAGCGCTTAATGTTTAAAGTCTTTCAGCCTAGACTTGCACCTTCATTTACTCTTCTGGTTGTGGCGCCTCTTGGAGGGGTACATCCTCCACATTATGCTCCACAAACGCCTCATAGTAAGGCTTAAGACGATGTCCATTCACTTTGAATTCCGCTCCAGTTATATGACTCTTTATCTGTATAGCACCATGAGGAAAGACATTAGTAACTATAAAAGGACCAACCCATCTAGAACGTAACTTACCAGGAAAAAGTCTCAATCTAGAATGAAATAAAAGAACTTTTTGACCAATTACAAAGGTCTTTCCACGAATCATCTTATCATGAAAAGCCTTTGTCTTTTCCTTGTAAATCCGTGCACTATCATAGGCATCATTTCGAATTTCCTCAAGCTCATTGAGTTGCAATTTCCTATGAAGTCCAGCTGCATCCAATTCCATGTTGAATGTCTTGATTGCCCACCAAGCTCTATGTTCCAACTCCACAGGTAAGTGACACGGTTTCCCATACACCAAACGAAATGGAGACATCCCAATTGGCGTCTTGAAAGCCGTCCTATATGCCCAAAGAGCATCCTCCAAACGTTGGCTCCAATCCTTCCTTGCAGGACCCACGGTTTTCTCAAGTATCCTCTTGATCTCCCTATTTGAAACTTCTGCTTGTCCACTTGTTTGAGGATGATAAGGCGTTGAAACCTTATGGGTCACATGATACTTCCTAAGCAACGCTTCAATGGTCTTGTTGCAAAAGTGAGAACCTCCATCACTAATGAGTGCTCTAGGCATGCCAAACCTACTAAAAATATTAGACTTTATAAACTCTGCAACAACCTTAGAATCATTAGTCCTGGTGGCTTTCGCTTCCACCCACTTAGAAACATAATCAACAGCCAAGAGAATATAAAGGAACCCATTAGATGAAGGAAAAGGACCCATGAAATCTATACCCCAAACATCAAAGATTTCGACTATTATAACAGGAGTTAAAGGCATTTGATCTCTAGGTCCTAAATTACCAGTTCTTTGGCACCTATCACATGTCATACAAAAATTATATGCATCTTTAAATATAGTAGGCCAATAAAAACCACATTCCAACACCTTCCTAGCAGTTCTATCCGAGCCAAAGTGACCACCACATTGTTTAGAATGACAAAACTCAAGTATAGCTTTTTGTTCATTATTAGGCACACATCTCCTTATCAATTTATCAGAACAATATTTCCACAAGTAAGGATCATCCCAAACATATTGTCTAGCTAAAAACTTAAGTCTATCACGTTGAACACTTAGCATATTACTAGGGAACGTTTTGGACACCAAATAATTAACAATATCTGCATACCAAGGCTCACTTACCTGGATTCCGAAGAGTTGTTCATCCGGAAACATCTCCACTAAGGGTATGGCGTCCTCTTCACTCACTAGCCTACTCAAGTGATCAGCCACAACGTTGTCAGAGCCCTTCTTGTCCTTGATCTCAACGTCAAACTCTTGAAGCAAGAGTATCCAACGAATTAGCCTAGGTTTTGCCTCCTTCTTTGACATCAGGTACCTAAGAGCTGCATGATCAGAATAAATAATAACTTTAGTACCCAACAAATAAGATCGAAATTTCTCTAAGGCAAAAACAACAGCTAAAAGTTCTTTTTCAGTTGTAGAGTAATTGAGTTGAGCATAGTAGATGGCGTGGGGCTTCTTGTCCCTTCTTTGTCCTAGCACGGCCTGATAGGAGCATTTTAATGCGACATTTTAACTGTTATTTCCCTATATTTTCTGCGTTATTTCCTTAATAAAACTCTGTTTAGGAAAGTTTCCGTTCTTCGAATGGGAAAGTTCCTAATTGTAGAAAGTTTCCGTTTTGTAGTTTCTATTTTTCATTTTTAGAAAGTTTCCATTTTAGTTTAAGAAAGTTTCCATTTCTTATTTTAGAAAGCTTCTATTTTCAGGTTTTTGGAATAAATAAGCAGAATTGAGTTCATAAATGGAATGAGAAGTTTCATGAAGATGACATGGCAAGGAGAGAATCAAGGAAGAGTTTTTTTAAAAAAAGGAAAATATATTTTCCTTGGGGATTAAATTTGCCGTGTAATACTTAAGGAAAAACAAGGTGACAACGTGGGAATTGAAGATGATTGATTGAGGATTTCAAGGAGAGATTTTCTTGGGAGACTTTTATGGAAAGAAATATTGCTGGAGGAATAATTTGGTGTGATTGCCAACGTGAAAATCAGAAATAATCAAGGAGATGACGCCAAGAGAGATTCAAGGGAGATATTTATGGAAGGAAAATATGTGTGCACCAAGGAAAAGCTAAAAAGGCGTCTAGATTCATCCCCAAATTCCCTAAAGGAATGTTGGCCGAAATTCATGAAGAAAATCAGAATAATTTCAAGGAAATTCGGCAATTAAATATTAGGGAGGTATTTTAGAGAATTATGATTGGTTGGAACACATCACAAGGCTTACTTGGCATTCTATGATTGGTTGGACCACATCACAAGCTTACTTGGCGAATTATCATTGGTTGAAGCTATGTGGAAAATTCTGATTGCTTTGTGAACCCTAGCCATGCTCCTATATAAAACTCCCCCTTTCTCAACGTCAAGGTTCCTCTCCCCCATACAATTTACACTTTAGAAAAAAAATCAGAAAATCTTCTTAGCATAGCTGTGAGTTTCTCCATCCTCTAGTCATCTCCACGAGTTCAAGCAAGGCCAAGGGAGAAGAAGCATAGCCGTGAGCATCCATCATCCATCTCCAACCTTGAAGCTTGCTTTCGAGATTCAAGAGACCACCACATCAATCGTTCATCACCATCCCCATCTCACGGTGTAATCCGATTCTCCTTTGTAACCTTTGCTTTGAATTTCGTTGGTTATGAACTAGTTGACATATGTGTTTGAACAAATATTAATTTCTGGAATTTTTATGATTAATTGAGAATTTTCAGATTCATATTATTGTGATTCGAGAGTTGCTTATGTGGGTTTGTTTAATTAAATTTGCGTTATAGATAACTTTTGTATTTTAATCTTATGTGGTTGCAAACACTTAGGGTTTCGATATAATTGGTGCTAGGTTTAAGAACATGAAATCGACTTTTCGTTTTGTGTAAACTTGAATCAAAGTAGTAAAGGTTTTGTGCAAAGACCGAATTTAATTAACGAGGATTGCAATTAGGTGGAGTGTTCCATACTAAGTTGTACACTTGAGTTGATAGCCTTTCTTTATGTGTAATGCGTTAAACATGACATGATTGACTAGCTTTCTAGGGTTTGATTGCATGTTTGATAGGATTAATCTAGGTGCTTTCGCTTAGGTTAATTAGCATTGAAAAGTAAAAATGGAATTCATTTGCTTTCGAATGTTTCACATGATCAACTCCTTTCTCATGACTTAGATGAACAAATATTAGGGTTTGAGTCAATTTTAATCATAAGTTTCGGTTTTTGATCTTTGTTCTCTCATTCCATTTGTATTTTTATGTTTTTGCATTTTAATTGTTTTGTTAACTTAGTTTTATTTTCGAAAACCAAAAACAAAATCCCCCTTTTCGTAAATATGTATATATTTTGTTATATCTTTGTAAATATTATACTTTGTTTTAATTTTAATTGTTTAATTGTTTGATAATGACAGGTGTACCCTCAATCCCCGGAATAGAACGATCCCTATTTATTACGTACTACTAATGACATTTCAGGGTTAAATTATGCGCTTGCTTTTCAGGCGCATCAATTTTTGGCGCCGTTGCCGGGGATTGAAAAATCATTTGTCATATTGTTGATAGGAGCACAAAGTGTGACGTTTTTAATATGTATTTTTCCTCATTTGGCTAAGTTATTCTCTTAAAATTAATAATTATAATATAGTTTGTGTTTTTAGCTACTTCATGGTCGGAAATGGTGAAAACAAGTGAAAAAGAGCATAAATGAGCATAAATTAATGACAAGTCATTTATGAAACTTTCCTATTTCGTTTTAGGAAATATTTCCTATTTTGTTTTAGGAAACTTTCGTCATTTGAACTTTTCTATTTCTGATTTTTGTATTTTAATGAGAGTCCATCCCATTAGAAACTCTTGAGTGATGAAATCAAGAAAAATTGAAGGATTAATCAGGAAGAATTCGAGGAGATAAAATGGATTGTTTTTAATCAATATTTATTCCTAATTATCTGATTTCTTATTGATTATAAACTCTAATTAAATTCTGATTTTTCTTGATTGTAGGAGTTTATTGTGTGCACAATTCTTGGAAGAAATTAGTGCAAATCAAAGGAGAAGAATAAGGGATGTATCTGGTCGCTATTCAAGGCATATACAATGAGCCATTAAGGGAAAAGAAATCAGAAAATTCATGACTTTGTCAAGAGAAAATCAAGCAAATTTGGAGGAGAAATCACCTCAAGATGATTGGCCATGATTGCATCATAAGAGATGAGAATTCCACTATAAATAGCAGCCATTCTCTACTCCAAAATCATCACTTCCTAGTTTATCAGTTCCTAGTTAAAAATTATTCCATAGCTCTGCCCAATTCACTTCTCAAACCTCCATCACCTACAAGATCGTGACCACCATCCTTCCATCATTCCAAGAAGTTCTTAGGCGCTAAGTCAAGGACAATCCACCACCATAGCGGAGACGAGTTCATCACCTTGTTGCCAAGCCGCTAAGGAAAGCTTCAAAGTGTAACTATGACTCTACTTACAATCTTTCTTTCGGTTTTGTTTGTTTGGATTTGTGAGTTGTGTAATTGGAGATATGAGATTTTCAGAATATTTTTATTAATATTTTTGAGATTTTCAGTTTATTATTAAGTTAATTTTGAGAATTCTTTGATGATGCATATTACAATCTTGTGCCCTTTTATGTGTTTAGGTAATTTTCAGAGTTAGATTGATAAGTTTGCATGCTAGAATAAAGGTGAGAGTTCTTGTGTGTTTGCTTCATTTGCCAAGAGTAATTGTTATCTGTTAAGGCGCTAAGTTAAACAAGTAGCAATTAGTTCTAAAAAGTGGTAAAAATCATGTTTCAATGGTTAAACGATTCTGGAAATTACGTGTTAAATTCTATGTGTAATGGTTAATTTGCATGTGTGAGTTGATTCGAGGGTTAGATAATACTACTAGTTAAGAGAATTACGCTAAGTGTTTTCGAAAATTAGTAGTATTGGGCTTGGTAAGGACTTTTCTGATCCAAGTCCACATTAGAACGAATTAGATAAATGGATTGATCCGCTAAGGCTTTTCATTTGGACTCTTATCTAGGCATTTAAGATGGGCACGTTTTTGTAGCATGTTGAAAATGATTTTCTGTTTTTGCACTTAGTAATTTTCGAGTGGTAGTGGTCTAGGTTACGGAAGTCGATCATTGTAGATAATTTTATTTGTTTTGTTTTTATTTTAAGTAGATTAGAACCAAATCTCAAAACCCCCCATTTTATTCTTTTATTTGTTTATTGACCTTTTAGTGTAGGTGTACCCTACAATCCCCGGACTGAACGATCCCTGCTTATCCTATACTGACAACTACATTTTGCAGGGTTAAATTGTGAGGCTATTTCAGTGCCATCAATTTTTGGCGCCGTTGCCGGGGATTGTTAAAATCTCTAACGCTTAAAGTGTCATTAATTTTTTATCTATATAGAATGCATGCTAAATTTTTGTACTACATTTGTGGAATGGTGACAAATTGTGATTTATGCTAGGCCAAGCTATAATTGTGATTTAGTTTAAGTTTTATGAGTGTTACCAAATTAAGCATGTATTTTATAATTGTTGTGCAATTTGTAGAGGTTTTATTTTTCAGCATGTTGTAAATTATATGTGTTTCACTTAGATTAAGCATGATGTAAATTGTAATTAATATACTTAGGTTGTTTTGAATTTCATTAAATATTTAATTGTTGTAAGTGTGTAAAAAAAAAAAATAAAGAAAATTAACTCAAAAAAAAAAAAAAAAACAAATTGTTGTGTGAGCAAGGAGAAGAGTCCAGGCTGAAGGACTATAAATATTAAGCGCTGCATGGGAGGCAACCCATTTCAACCAAAGCTGTGGAGGAGCCATCAACGAGAGTTTGACATTTCTATCCCTTCACTTGTTTAGGTTGAATTGTACTTGTGTCTTTTATTTTCGTTTTTGTTTTTTGTTTTCGTATTTATTATCGTAAATTCCATTCCTATATGCTTAATTGTTCCATTGCATGCTTATGATTGATTACATTGAGGACAATGCAATATTTAAGTGTGAGGGAAGGGATTTATACTTTTGTCTTCAGTCATATATATTGAAAATACAAAAAAAATTGAAAAATGTCAAAAAAAAAAAAAAAATTTGTTGCTTTTATTTATTGAGTCAAAATGATTTTTGGGTGAAATACTTCTTCATCGTAGGCGCATCTGATGGGATGTGATGTCTAAGGTCTAGTTTGGATCCGAGAAGTGCTGACAAAGGGTCTCGTCCCCTGTCAAACAAGTGAGCTGAGCTCCGCCAAAATCGGTCCCTCTTCACCTGGTCATGTCCCAAAGGAGTTACCGAAAGAAGAAAGGAAATAACCCTAGTCCAAAACCTTTTTGGGGTCAGTCTTAGTCCTTTGTTTTTAATTTTGAGTTTAGGATGCCCTTAACTGTCTAGGATGATTCAATATCTCTGAAATTATGGCTAAAAGAGGATCACAATATTGAGATGATTTAAATGGTATTCCTTGGTTAATTGAGATAAATGAAAAATATATGCATGAGTAGTGGATATGGATTTCGTAACCTTGGTACAGAATATGAGCATGTTAAGATGAGTTTTGATTCATAAAAGCCCATGTGAGATATTTGAGCCATGTCCCTTTTTCTTGGAGGAATGAAAGAATATATTCTTATTTTCTTGGCGATGTTTTGATGATCTCATTATTCTTCATTTGATTGATTGCTTGCCATAGATTAAGTTTGATGGACTAGAGAATGCTAGAATTCACTCTTGTGCTTGTTGAGACTTTTATCAATACATGTCCCTGATTCTGGAAAGGATAGAGGCATCATAGGAACCACCACCATAGACAAATTAACTTGTGTCCATATTTGTGCCCGTCGTGGGACCCCCTTAGATAAACCACTTTGAGCCTACATTGAGCCTTTTCTTTCATCACCCTTAAATTCCTTAACCCTTAACCTTAGTATAGTTACAATCCTACCCTTTATTCTAAGAATTTAGTAGAGCTATCTTTTGAGACTTACTACATGGATTCGATGGCAAGGATGAAGATTGAGAAGAGGTGAAAGTTCAAGTGTGGGGGTAGACTTGTCCATAAGAAAAAAAATGTGGAAGCCTTGAAAAAGAAATGAAAGAAAAAAAAATGTGTATGGCTAAGAAAAGAAAAACAAAGAAAAAAAAATATATGCATATGGATTTTAGTCCCCCATACTTGGTGAATTTGGAGATTGTTTTGAATTGAAGGCCCATTACATAAAAATTTGGTCTTTGTCCAGTTCACGAGGGTTCAAGTGGATTTCTAGAAGTCTCTCTACATCAAAATGAGCTCTACTAGGTTTTTAGGATACTTTGACATTCCTTAACCTTTGTTTCTTAAAACCTTGAACCTAAACCCTAAGCCCCATTTACACCCTTTAAAGTCCTTTTTGATCCTTAAGATGGGACAGCCTTTGATCTGTGGAGATGAGTTATAAGAGTTGAACCTATGGCTTGGGTCCATCCGTGCAAGTAGTTGATATCTTTCATGAGATCTTGAAAAAAAAAAAAATTAAAATTATATTCACAAAGTGCTTTTCATTTCTTATATATGTGAGCTATTTGATTGCCTCAAAATATTTTCTCTCACATATAATTTAAGTGATTATAAGCTTTTAAGCATTGCCCTGTTCTGAGAGAAGATAGAGTGGATATACCTTGTGAGAATATGAATCATACTTGTCTAAAACATGTTGAGTTCCACCCATCACCATTGTTACAACCAAGTCCTACTGATTTATATGTGGATTATATGCTTCAATTAACTCTCGAATATCTAAATATTGATTCTTGATTAAGTGCTAATTTTGATGCCATGAGAGTAAGGATTTATGAGACAAATGTTAAGGGCAATATAGTCTTTGTGTGTCATTTGTGTAGTATTTTGGTTGAGTGTTTCGTTTTGATTTTGCTAAGGGACTAGCAAAAGCTAAGTGTGGGGGAATTTGATAGGAGCACAAAGTGTGACGTTTTTAATATGTATTTTTCCTCATTTGGCTAAGTTATTCTCTTAAAATTAATAATTATAATATAGTTTGTGTTTTTAGCTACTTCATGGTCGGAAATGGTGAAAACAAGTGAAAAAGAGCATAAATGAGCATAAATTAATGACAAGTCATTTATGAAACTTTCCTATTTCGTTTTAGGAAATATTTCCTATTTTGTTTTAGGAAACTTTCGTCATTTGAACTTTTCTATTTCTGATTTTTGTATTTTAATGAGAGTCCATCCCATTAGAAACTCTTGAGTGATGAAATCAAGAAAAATTGAAGGATTAATCAGGAAGAATTCGAGGAGATAAAATGGATTGTTTTTAATCAATATTTATTCCTAATTATCTGATTTCTTATTGATTATAAACTCTAATTAAATTCTGATTTTTCTTGATTGTAGGAGTTTATTGTGTGCACAATTCTTGGAAGAAATTAGTGCAAATCAAAGGAGAAGAATAAGGGATGTATCTGGTCGCTATTCAAGGCATATACAATGAGCCATTAAGGGGAAAAGAAATCAGAAAATTCATGACTTTGTCAAGAGAAAATCAAGCAAATTTGGAGGAGAAATCACCTCAAGATGATTGGCCATGATTGCATCATAAGAGATGAGAATTCCACTATAAATAGCAGCCATTCTCTACTCCAAAATCATCACTTCCTAGTTTATCAGTTCCTAGTTAAAAATTATTCCATAGCTCTGCCCAATTCACTTCTCAAACCTCCATCACCTACAAGATCGTGACCACCATCCTTCCATCATTCCAAGAAGTTCTTAGGCGCTAAGTCAAGGACAATCCACCACCATAGCGGAGACGAGTTCATCACCTTGTTGCCAAGCCGCTAAGGAAAGCTTCAAAGTGTAACTATGACTCTACTTACAATCTTTCTTTCGGTTTGTTTGTTTGGATTTGTGAGTTGTGTAATTGGAGATATGAGATTTTCAGAATATTTTTATTAATATTTTTGAGATTTTCAGTTTATTATTAAGTTAATTTTGAGAATTCTTTGATGATGCATATTACAATCTTGTGCCCTTTTATGTGTTTAGGTAATTTTCAGAGTTAGATTGATAAGTTTGCATGCTAGAATAAAGGTGAGAGTTCTTGTGTGTTTGCTTCATTTGCCAAGAGTAATTGTTATCTGTTAAGGCGCTAAGTTAAACAAGTAGCAATTAGTTCTAAAAAGTGGTAAAAATCATGTTTCAATGGTTAAACGATTCTGGAAATTACGTGTTAAATTCTATGTGTAATGGTTAATTTGCATGTGTGAGTTGATTCGAGGGTTAGATAATACTACTAGTTAAGAGAATTACGCTAAGTGTTTTCGAAAATTAGTAGTATTGGGCTTGGTAAGGACTTTTCTGATCCAAGTCCACATTAGAACGAATTAGATAAATGGATTGATCCGCTAAGGCTTTTCATTTGGACTCTTATCTAGGCATTTAAGATGGGCACGTTTTTGTAGCATGTTGAAAATGATTTTCTGTTTTTGCACTTAGTAATTTTCGAGTGGTAGTGGTCTAGGTTACGGAAGTCGATCATTGTAGATAATTTTATTTGTTTTGTTTTTATTTTAAGTAGATTAGAACCAAATCTCAAAACCCCCCATTTTATTCTTTTATTTGTTTATTGACCTTTTAGTGTAGGTGTACCCTACAATCCCCGGACTGAACGATCCCTGCTTATCCTATACTGACAACTACATTTTGCAGGGTTAAATTGTGAGGCTATTTCAGTGCCATCAATTGTGAATATTTGTTTTGTTTATATGTTGTGTAAAAAAAAAAAAAAAAAAAAAAATTTACTTGTTAATTGTTCATAATTTGTTAGTTAATTAGTTAATTAGTTAATTAATTACTTAGGTTGTTATTTATATTATTGAATACGAATTTTAATTGTGAGTTGTAAATTAAAGATGGAATAGGTGAAGTCGTGTTTATTAATATTGGCCTAAACCCCTTATTGGTACCTAGTCCAGGTCCCTTAAGGTTGAGGGCGGCCTTTATTAACATTCATTGAACTGTCTTCACACTTAGAATCTTTTTCATCCAAGTAAGTATAGCCTATGTGGGATGGTGTCTAGGAAGGGGACAACGCTCATGACAGGTTCTTGAATCCAGAAGTGCTTACAAATGGGCCTAAACCACAATGTGGGAGTAGCTCATGCCAAAATGGATTCTACCTCTCGTGGTCGCCCTCCCCTACCTGGCCATATCAGTAAGGTTGCCCAAAGGATGCATGAGAGACTTGGTGTCTAGACGACTATACTTGGGCCGCACGTCCTCTTGATTTACCGCTTGGAATTTAATTTGATATCAATGATATATATAACAAACGAAAATGTTGTGATGCACTAAGGTATATTGGATTAAACATAGTCTTGAAAAGGGTAGCTGTTTCAGTCCCATTGCACATCGAGACTCCCTGTTCTCGTACCTAAGTGTTGAAAATAATTGTAAAGGAAAGGAAAGAATGTAAATATTTGTAAGTATTTTCGTACAAAGAAAGAAAGAAAAAAAAAAAAAAAAAAAACACTTGTGTAAATATTTTTCGTGTTTTTTTTTTTTTTTTTTACTCACTTGTGTACTTAACTTGTGTCTTATGTACTGACTTGTTAACTTGTGTACTTAACTTGTTAATATTACATGTAGTTTGTAATTCACTAACTTGTTATACTTGTTTATATATATATATATTTTTTTTTGTATTTCTTTGTTAATTATAGTCACTAACTTTATTTAATGGAGGTACCGTCTGGCTGAAAGACGTTCAATTCAAGCGCTGCTTGGGAGGCAACCCAATTCAGAAGCAGCTGTGAAGGAGTCTTCAATAACACAGATTTGCTTTCTCTTTCGCTATTTCTTTTACTTTATAATTTTCTCCTTTATTTTTGTAGTCTTTTCGTAAATTCCATTCCTATATGCTTAATTGTTTCATTGCATGCTTATGATTGATTACATTGAGGACAATGCAATATTTAAGTGTGGGGGAAGGGATTTACACTTTTATCTTGAGTCATATATTGAAAAATACAAAAAAAGTGAAAAATGTCAAAAATTTAAAAATTTTGTTGCTTTTGTTTTTGCTTTGAGTCTTAGGATGCCCTTTCAACTGTCTAGGATGATTCTATATCTCTGAAATCATGATTAAAAGAGGATCACAAAATTGAGATGATTTCTAAAATGGTATTCTTTGGTTAATTGAGATATATGAAAAATGTATGCATGTGTAGTGGATATGGATTTCGTGACTTTGGTACAGAATATGAGCATGTTAAGATGAGTTTTGATTCATAAAAAGCCCATGTGAGATATTGAGCCCATGTCCCTTTTTCTTGGAGTGATAAATGAAAAATATATTCTTATTTTCTTGGCGATGTTTTGATGATCTCATTATTCTTTCATTTGATTGATTACTTGCCATAGATTAAGTTTGATGGACTAGAGAATGCTAGAATTCACTCTTGTGCTTGTTGAAACGTTATATCAATACATGGCCCTGATTCTGGAAAGGATAGAGGCACCTTAGGAATTACCACCATTGCCAAATAAACCTGTGTCCTTAATTGTGCCCGTCATGGGACCCCCCTAGATAAGCTCCTTTGAGCCTACATTAAGTCTTTTCGTTCATCACCCTTAAAATCCTTAACCATGAAGCTTAGTATAGTTACAACCCTACCCTTTGTTCTAAGAACTTAGTGGAGCTATCTTTTGAGACATACTACATGGGTTTGGCGTTAAGGATGAAAATTGAGAAGAGGTGAAAGTTCAAGTGTGGGGGTAGACTTGTCCATAAAAAAAAATATGTGAAAGCCGTGAAAAATGAAAAGAAAAGAAAAAATGTGTACGGCTAAAAGAAAGAAAAATGTATGTTTATGGATTTTAGTCCCCCATACTTAGTGATCTTGGAGTTTATTTTGAATTGAAGGCCCACTATTGGAAAATTTGGCCTTTGTCCAATTCACTAGAGTTCAAAGGAAGTTTAGAGTGAAGTTAGGGCCCAAATGAAGACATTTGGCCTCTTTACATTACCTCTATGGGATGGGACGTTTTGATATATCTTGGTGGATTTCTAGAAGTCTCTACAGCTACATGAGCTCTGCTAGGTTTTTAGGACACTTTGTTAAATTCCTTACCCTTTCATTTCTTAAAACCTTGAGCCTTGGCCCCATTACAACCCTTAATAAGACCTTTTTGATCCTTAAGATGGGACAACCTTTGATGTGGAGATGAGTTACAAGAGTTGAACCTATGGCTTGGGTCCATCTGTGCAAGTAGTTGATATCTTTCATGAGATCTTTTGAAAAAAAAATTATTATATTCACAAAGTGCTTTCGTTTCTTATATATGTGAGCTATTTGATTGCCTCAAAATATTTTCTCTCACATATAATTGAGTGATTATAAGCTTTTAAGCATTGCCTTGAATTCTGAGAGAAGAAAGAGTGGATATACCTTGTGAGGATATGAATCATACTTGTCTGAAACATGCTTAACATAACCCATCACTATTGTTACAACCAAGTCCTACTTGTGTAAGTGAAGATTATGTGTTTCAATTAACTCTCGAATGCTAAAACATTGATTCTTGGTTGAGTGCTAATCTTGGTGTTATGAAAGTAAGAGATTGCTGAGACAAAAAGTTGAAGGGCAATAGAGTCATTGTTTGTGTAGAGTCTTTAAATTTTCGTTGAGTCTTAGTTGAGTCTTTGTGAGATTTTGCTAAGGGACTAGCAAAAGCTAAGTGTGGGGGAATTTGATAGGAGCATTTTAATGCGACATTTTAACTGTTATTTCCCTATATTTTCTGCGTTATTTCCTTAATAAAACTCTGTTTAGGAAAGTTTCCGTTCTTCGAATGGGAAAGTTCCTAATTGTAGAAAGTTTCCGTTTTGTAGTTTCTATTTTTCATTTTTAGAAAGTTTCCATTTTAGTTTAAGAAAGTTTCCATTTCTTATTTTAGAAAGCTTCTATTTTCAGGTTTTTGGAATAAATAAGCAGAATTGAGTTCATAAATGGAATGAGAAGTTTCATGAAGATGACATGGCAAGGAGAGAATCAAGGAAGAGTTTTTTTAAAAAAAGGAAAATATATTTTCCTTGGGGATTAAATTTGCCGTGTAATACTTAAGGAAAAACAAGGTGACAACGTGGGAATTGAAGATGATTGATTGAGGATTTCAAGGAGAGATTTTCTTGGGAGACTTTTATGGAAAGAAATATTGCTGGAGGAATAATTTGGTGTGATTGCCAACGTGAAAATCAGAAATAATCAAGGAGATGACGCCAAGAGAGATTCAAGGGAGATATTTATGGAAGGAAAATATGTGTGCACCAAGGAAAAGCTAAAAAGGCGTCTAGATTCATCCCCAAATTCCCTAAAGGAATGTTGGCCGAAATTCATGAAGAAAATCAGAATAATTTCAAGGAAATTCGGCAATTAAATATTAGGGAGGTATTTTAGAGAATTATGATTGGTTGGAACACATCACAAGGCTTACTTGGCATTCTATGATTGGTTGGACCACATCACAAGCTTACTTGGCGAATTATCATTGGTTGAAGCTATGTGGAAAATTCTGATTGCTTTGTGAACCCTAGCCATGCTCCTATATAAAACTCCCCTTTCTCAACGTCAAGGTTCCTCTCCCCATACAATTTACACTTTAGAAAAAAAATCAGAAAATCTTCTTAGCATAGCTGTGAGTTTCTCCATCCTCTAGTCATCTCCACGAGTTCAAGCAAGGCCAAGGGAGAAGAAGCATAGCCGTGAGCATCCATCATCCATCTCCAACCTTGAAGCTTGCTTTCGAGATTCAAGAGACCACCACATCAATCGTTCATCACCATCCCCATCTCACGGTGTAATCCGATTCTCCTTTGTAACCTTTGCTTTGAATTTCGTTGGTTATGAACTAGTTGACATATGTGTTTGAACAAATATTAATTTCTGGAATTTTTATGATTAATTGAGAATTTTCAGATTCATATTATTGTGATTCGAGAGTTGCTTATGTGGGTTTGTTTAATTAAATTTGCGTTATAGATAACTTTTGTATTTTAATCTTATGTGGTTGCAAACACTTAGGGTTTCGATATAATTGGTGCTAGGTTTAAGAACATGAAATCGACTTTTCGTTTTGTGTAAACTTGAATCAAAGTAGTAAAGGTTTTGTGCAAAGACCGAATTTAATTAACGAGGATTGCAATTAGGTGGAGTGTTCCATACTAAGTTGTACACTTGAGTTGATAGCCTTTCTTTATGTGTAATGCGTTAAACATGACATGATTGACTAGCTTTCTAGGGTTTGATTGCATGTTTGATAGGATTAATCTAGGTGCTTTCGCTTAGGTTAATTAGCATTGAAAAGTAAAAAATGGGAATTCATTTGCTTTCGAATGTTTCACATGATCAACTCCTTTCTCATGACTTAGATGAACAAATATTAGGGTTTGAGTCAATTTTAATCATAAGTTTCGGTTTTTGATCTTTGTTCTCTCATTCCATTTGTATTTTTATGTTTTTGCATTTTAATTGTTTTGTTAACTTAGTTTTATTTTCGAAAAACCAAAAACAAAATCCCCCCTTTTCGTAAATATGTATATATTTTGTTATATCTTTGTAAATATTATACTTTGTTTTAATTTTAATTGTTTAATTGTTTGATAATGACAGGTGTACCCTCAATCCCCGGAATAGAACGATCCCTATTTATTACGTACTACTAATGACATTTCAGGGTTAAATTATGCGCTTGCTTTTCAGGCGCATCACGGCCCCAATGGCATAATCTGAGGCGTCACACATGATCTCAAAGGGTAGAGACCAATCTGGTGGAAGCATAATTGGTGCAGACGTTAGAAGCTCCTTCAAAGTGTTGAATGCCTTCTTGCAATCCTCATCAAACTCAAACGCCACTTCCTTTTGAAGTAGACGACATAGGGGCCTAGAAATCTTGGAGAAGTCCTTGATAAAGCGCCTGTAGAAACCTGCATGTCCAAGAAAAGAACGGACCTCCCTCACACTTGTGGGGTATGGTAAGTATCTAACAAGATCTACTTTAGCTTTATCTACTTCAATTCCACGTTTAGAGATAATGTGCCCTAAAACTATTCCCTGTTTAACCATAAAGTGACATTTTTCCCAATTTAAAACAAGGTTAGTTTCTTCACAACGTACAAGTATCAATTCTAAGTTACTTAAGCAATTTTCGAAATCTTTACCAAAGACAGAAAAGTCATCCATAAAAACTTCAATAATTTTCTCAATAAAATCAGAAAAGATACTTACCATGCACCTTTGAAACGTACCTGGGGCGTTGCATAGTCCGAATGGCATTCTTCTGTAGGCAAACGTTCCAAAAGGACAAGTGAAGGTCGTTTTCTCTTGATCCTCATGAGCAATGGCTATTTGATTGTAACCAGAATATCCATCCAAGAAGCAATAAAACTCATGGCCAGCTAACCTCTCAAGCATCTGATCAATGAATGGCAAAGGGAAGTGATCCTTCCTAGTAGTGGCGTTGAGCTTCCTATAGTCAATACAAACTCGATGTCCAGTCACAGTTCTCTGAGGCACTAACTCATTCTCTGCATTCTTCACAACAGTTATTCCAGACTTCTTTGGCACAACTTGAACTGGTGAAACCCACTTAGAATCTGAAATAGGGTATATGACGCCACAATCAAGAAGCTTGATGACTTCTTTCTTCACAACTTCCATCATGGGTGGATTCAATCGTCTTTGAGCCTCCCTAGTTGGCTTAGCTCCCTCCTCAAGCAAAATCCTATGGACACAGGTGGTAGGGCTAATTCCCTTGATATCTGCCAAGGTCCAACCAATTGCAGTTTTGTGTCTCTTAAGCATCTCCACAAGTTTGTCCTCTTGAGTTGGAGTCAAGGATGATGAAATGATTACAGGCAATGTCTCTTTATCTCCCAAATAAACATACTTCAAATGATCTGGCAATGGCTTTAGTTCTAGGGTAGGTGCCTGGATCACTGAAGGTAAAGGTTTATTAGTAGAGATGGAAAGTGAAAAAGAAGGACTTGACCTACCTACATAGGACGTTGCCTCAAGAGAAGCAACGTTTTCTAGGTGGATAGATTCATAAGAATCCGTGAGCTCTTCCTTAGGTATGGTGACGCCATTTTCAAGAATGCCAACGCCATTTGCAATGGTTGAAGCCATGGCATCATCCTCCATAATCTCCATGAATTTCTGCGCAAGTTCATCAAGTATATCAATAGAAAAACATGATTGAAAATCACTTAGGGGATACCTCATAGCTTCAAAAATGTTGAAGCCAACAACTTCTCCATCGAATTCCATTGACAAGGTGCCAGAATACACATCAATTTTAGTCCTAGCCGTCCTCATGAAGGGACGACCTAGCAAAAGTGGCGTTGACTTGGGAGAGGGCTCCTCCATCTCTAGGACGTAAAAATCAGCTGGGAAGATTAGCTCACCTACCTGCACAAGTACATCCTCAACTAACCCCTTAGGGTATGCATTAGATCGATCTGCCAATTGAATAATAACATTATCATGTTTAAGTTCACCTAGACCTAGAGATGTATAAACAGAATATGGCATAACATTTATAGAAGCACCTAAGTCTAGCATGGCATTTTCGAATCTAGTGGTTCCAATAACACAAGGGATAGAAAAACTCCCTGGATCCTTACACTTTTCAGGCATTTTGCGTTGAAGCACAGCTGAGACGTTCTCACTTACCTTCACCACTTCTCTCTCACGGTTTTGTCTCCTTGTGGTGCAAAGTTCCTTCAAAAATTTTGCATACTTAGGAATTTGCTTAATGGCCTCAAGGAGAGGAATGTTGATTTGCACTTTCTTAAAAGTTTCCAAGATGGCCTTTTCGGCTTCATCCTTCTTGGACTTAGCATATCTGCTTGGGAAAGGCAAAGGAGAAGAAGATGGATTAGTAATAACCGAATTTAAAGAGTTAGAAACTTGTCCTTTAGGTTTCGGTTCTGCAGTAGGAGGTGTCACATGAGCCTTAGACGTTGCAGGGTCCTCCTCCTCCTCTAATGTTGACGTTGAAACCTTCTTAGGAGGCTTTGGAGGGTCTACAAGGGTCTTACCACTCCTTGTAGTGACGACCTTTGCTTGCTCAAAGTGAGGATTAGGGATGGTACCACTTGGTAATTTTCCTTGCTCATGAAACTTACCCATAAACTCCACAACTTGACTCATTTGCTTCTTCATCTCATTCACATCCGTGGATATGGCATTGATCTGATTCCCATGATGAGTTTGACCTGCAATTAAAGCTTGAGTAGATTTGGTTAGAGTTCGGATCAATTCATCATTAGAAGAAGAAGAAGAAGCATTTGAATTATAATTCGAATTGAAAGGAGTAGGGTTAGGAGGTTGAGGCTTTTGATAAAAGCCTTGAGGACGTTGTTGGAACCCTTGAGGTGCACTTTGAACGTTGTCATTGTCCTTCCAACGAAAATTGGGGTGATCCCTCCATCCAGGATTGTAGGTATTCGAGTAAGGATCATTCCTAGGACGTTGGTACCCTTGTTGGAAACCTATGGCGTTAACACCTTCCTGTCCTCCACTTTCCATGAGTTGAGGGCATTGATCAGACACATGCCCTTGCATTGAGCAAACTCCACACACCATAACTTGTCCATGCGCTCCCTGAGACACAAGAGACGTAAGTTTGTTAATTTTATCCTCCAATTGAGCTAAAGTACTTACCTCATGGACCCTTTCACGTGTGGTGGTGGATTTGGGCCTAGAGCTTCCATATTGTTGTTGATTCAAGGCCATATTCTCAATCAGAACCATTCCAGCCGCAGGTTCCTTGTCAACAAACGATCCACCAGAAGCTGCATCTAGCATGTCTCTTTCCAAGTTGGTGAGCCCATCATAAAAACAAGTGAGCAAGGTCTCATCCTTCATGCCATGTTGAGGGCATTGAGTGGTGAGAGACTTGAACCTCTCATAGTAATCTGCGTAGGACTCATCTTGCCCTTGTTGAATTCCACTTATCCTCTTCCTAAGCATGATGATGCGAGATGTAGGGAAATACTTCTCAAGAAACGCCTTCATCATATCAGCCCAAGATGTAATCCGTCCACTTGGCAACTCATAAAGCCATTGCTTTGCCTTGTCAGCCAACGAAAATGGGAAGGCTTTTAACTTCAAAATATGCTTATCAGCTCCTTGAGGCTTCATGCTAGTGCAGATGAACTGAAATTCCATCAAGTGGTTGTTGGGATCTTCCATAGAGAGTCCATGGAATGTAGGAAGACGATGAAGCAATCCAGACTTCAACTCAAAATCAGCTGTTAACCCCTCAGCTGCAGCCTGGTAGGTTATGCAAGTAGGGACGCCACCAGGTGGGATGACGGATGTAGAGAGTTGCCTTATGGTGAGAGCCATTGGTGGTGGTGGTGGTGGAACGACTAAAAGTGCACGAGGTGATGGAGGTGGCGTTTGGTGTGGTGATGGAACAACTGAAGTGTCAGAAGCTTCTGATCCTCCCTCTACTCTATTCCCTTCACTATCTAATTGAAGCTCACGAAATTGAAGTGGAGTGGTAACTTGGATGTCAAAGAGATCCGAGTTTTTCTTAAGCTTTTCAATTCGTGCTTGAATGACGTGGAGGGGCGTTTTGGTGTACTTGGGTGGTTCAGACGATCCAGACATTCATTGATCTGTAGTAGAACAAAAGAATAATGTTAGTAAGGTATAAACATGACGTGGACCAAGGTACACACACCAAAACGTCACATATATACAAGTATACACATGGTCAACGAAAATTTATAGTGGTTAGTTACAATCTTCTACAACTTTCGAAGTAATCAACTTAAATAAGTAGTCGTTAAGTCAAGGTTTAGACGTGCGGCCCAAAGATTCTAATGTTAATGCAAGTCTCCCCCTATCTATCTTTTGGTAACTCTTTTCACACAGAGCCAGGTAGTAGAGGAACAATTTTGGCGGAGCTCAGCTCACTTGTTTAGCAGGGGACGAGACCCTTTGCTAGCACTTCTTGTATCCAATCAACCTAGACACTCTGCATTACTAAGGTGCGCCTACTTGATAAAAAGAGTTGCTTGACAAGCATTAATAAAAGAACTTTCACCTATTCCGTTATGACCTACAACATTCGTACCCAAGCCAATTATTTTCGAGAATTGTCTAAGTATATTGACTCAATGAGACGTCATGAACTTTGTTTTGGACGTGCGGCCCAAGTCCTTGGCTATACACATAGTCTTTTTCAAATCCTTTGGGCAACCTTACTGAAATGGCCAGTTGGGGGAGGACGAGCACGAGAGGTAGAACCCATTTTGGCAATTGCCGTTCTGGATTCAAAACCCGTCATGAACGTTGTCCCCTTTCTAGACACCATTCCACATAGGCTATACTTACTTAGATAAGAAAAAATACTAAGTGCAAGACATTGTTCGATTGTTAATAAAAGCCGCCCTCAACCTTAATAGACCTGATTCAGGTTCTAGAAAGGGGTTTAGGCTAACATTAACAAAGGGACTTCACCTATTCCATTAAAGTTCACGGCCCCTTACCAAATCAATACCTTAGTGGCGTTTTCATCACATGAAGACTTTTCAATCCCCGGCAACGGCGCCAAAAATTGATACGTGCAAAGCATCGCCAATTTAAACCCTGAAAAATATCATCATTAGTATAGAGCAAATAGGGTATCGAACAAACCGGGGATTGAGGGTGCTAACATGTGAGAAACAAATTAAAGAAACATAGAATATACATCACACGAAAATTATAAGAACATATACAAGTTTTTACGAAAATTAGAATTTACAAGTTAGAGAGCAAACATACTTACATAGCATACGAAATTAGAGAGCAAAGAATGAAGAAAACAATGAAAACTAACACATATATATACTCACACAATTCGAAACAAAGAAAGAATTTGAGTTAGAAAAGGTTTTGGAAATCCTACTCGTATTTATACACAATTTACAAATCCATATCACATTAGAAAACCATATACAACAAGGATTACTAGTTATATACTAATTAGAATTACTTAATTACTAAGAAAACAAATTATTGACCAAGTCAAACACAAAATACTAAGTCAAAACTAACTCTAACTACTTTTCCTATAAAACACCAAAGAATCCCTAAAATTTAGGAACTCCTAAAAAACACAAAACAAATCCCTAAAAACCACCAAAATAATTCCTAGAAAACACTAACACATATTTACTATTCACGGAGACACTATTCACGAATTTAAAAACATTTATTTTTTTTTTTTTTTATTTATTATTTTTATTTAACTAGGTTAACATGCTACCTAAAAATCTAAGTTAATTTTATTTATTTACACAAACAAGAAAACATAAAGATGGGGGGTTTTTTTTGAAGATTAAACTATGAATTTTCAGAAAACAATCAAGAACAAAAACGTTTATTTACATAGGTGGGAAAAGAAGAATTTTTCGAAGAACAATTTTTCAAGAACTAATCAAGAACAATCCATTCATGCAATCTTTAATCTTTTAGTTACCATGAAACGATATCAACCAAGAAACAAAGTTACAAGCGCCCAATGTCCCTTATATGACTTCCCTTTACACAATTGAGTAGAACAAGCGCCTAAACAATATATTTCAAATGCAGGTATCACACAATCAAAGCAACTCATGATCTCATGCATTCGAATCATTAAGCACAAGTGAAAGTTTAGTCAATAAACATGCAAATTCAAGTACTCAAAGCAAGTCTTTTCATTACATGCATAATCTGATCTCGACCTTTGTACAAAGCCTTTACTACTTTAACGAACTAGGATCAACAAGCGTTCACCTAATTACTAGCTCCAATTACATGCAATCATCCTAAGTTGCGCACCCAAAGAACAAGAACACATAAAAGTTTTCCATAAAACAAAACCAGATTATCATTCCATATTTCGGCAACTAATAAAGATCAAACACGCATAAACCAATCAATCATTGAAAAGAACATCAAAATCGCATTCAAAAATCAGAAAGTTATCTCATGGTTTCGGTTTTACACATAAGGAAAACAAAACAGAAAATACAACTACAAAAACACTAAACCGTAAAGCAAACATAGGGAAGATGGTATGAACAACCCTTGACTACGTCCCAAGGTCCAAAGCAGATCCAAGGCAGCAACACAAGGTAGAATTCACGGCTAGGATGGAGGATGGCACGGCTAGGAACTTGTAGATGCAAAAACCTGAAACTCAAGAGCAAACCGGTGAGAAACGAAATTGTGGAGAATAAAGTGTCAACCCTGAACGTCTAATACACAAGGTATATATAGTAGAACGTCCCAAGGCACTCCCAATTCGTTTCTACTTCGTTTCTCTTAGTTCGTGTTGATTTAGGACTTCTTTGGCACAAAACAGATTTCCGGCAGGATTGACCTCAGTCCACTAAAACGGCCATAACTTGCTCTAGAAAATAGCTATTGACGAACCGTAAAACGCTCTGGAAACTAGACATCCGTAGCTTTCCAACCATATAAAGATCATAATTTTCTGAGCTCTGAGCGATTTTTGACACTCCGTTGAAGTTGACTGATCTGCACAGGCAGATTTCCGAATCTGTATTGGATTTGACTTTTAATGCACAAGTTGAGTCCAATTCGATTTTCCTTCACATCACATGCCTCTCACATGTCTTCCACGCCTATTCTGAAGTAGAAACGTCAAGAACTTCCTAGAACCTTCAAGATTATCACGGCAATTCCAATCCAAACTCAACAAGAAGTCCAAATTCCACATTGCTTTGTAATTCGAATCTCTTGTTGCTTCTTCTTCCATGTGCACGGCATATGACCTTCTTGAGACTTCTAGATGCTTCATGATCGTTCCATAGCTCTCCTAGTATGAGTAGAACTCCATATGCAAGTAGGTTTCCTAGTTGAATACAAACTTCTTTTTCCGCGATTCTTCTACACTCTTCCGGAACCTTCTTGAGTAATCCTTATCCAACAGGGACTCCTTATCACACTAGGATTCCTTATCTGAGTAGAATTGGGTTTCCCTGTTCAAGTAGAACTTCTAATTTCCGCTACTTAAGAGTTTGAATCCAAGTCAGCTTCTGATTCCTACTTCAACTAGGATTCCTTTTCCTAGTCAAACTGGGAGAACTTCCATTTCTTCATTTCTTTCCATCTCTGCGTCACTTGTGCCTTCCTTAGCCATTTTTGAACTTTAAGACTCCATTTACACCTGCAAAACACTAACTAAGTTAAATTGATCAAGATAAAGGAAATAACTTAGCAAAATATAGGGTTTAAACATTATAAACGTCGCATTTTATGCTCCTATCAATCATGTGAAACGTTCAAAAGCAAACAATTTCCCATATTTTACTTTCAATGCTAATTAACCTAAGCGAAAGCACCTAGATTAATTCTATCAAACATGCAATCAAACCCTAGAAAGCTAGTCAATCATGTCATGTTTAATGCATTAAGCACCTAGAAAGGCTATCAACTCAAATGTGCAACTTAGTATGAAAAAGTCCACCTAATTGCAATCTTCTTTGATTAAATTCGGTTTTTGTACAAAACCTTTACTACTTATTGATTCAAGAACACAAAACCAAAAAGTTGATCCATGTTCTCAAATTCGTAGCAACAATCACATAAAAACCCTAAATGTTTCGAACCATTCAAGATTATCATACAAAAGATTTCTATCATGCAAATTTAATCAAACACTCACACAAAAGCAACCATAAATCGCAATATATGAATCTGAAAATTAACAATTAATCATAAAATTTCAGAAAACAACACTTGTTCATACATATGTGTCAACTAAGGCAAAACCAACGAAAATACAAAGCAAAGGTACAAGGAGAATCGGATTACACCGTGATGAAGATGAGATGAATGAAGTGATGAATGGTCTCTTGAATTTCGAAAGCAATCTTCAAGGATGGTGATGGATGATGTGCACGGCTTGTCCTCTTCTTCCTTGGCCTTGCTTGCACTTCGTGGTTGCCCTAGAGGATGGAGATGAACACGGCTAGGCTAGAGAGAGTTTTCTGATTTTTTTTCTCAAAGTGTAAACGCAAAAGTGTCGAACTCCAAACGTTGAGAAGAGGGGAGGTTATATAGGGGACGGCCAACTTGGTCTCCAAGCCGTGAATTTCTTCTTTATTTTCCATGGAATTAATCTGAAAATGCCACATAGTTTCCTCCAATGATAGCTTGCCACATAAGCCCTATGAGGTGGTGCAACCAATCACAAAATTCTCTTTTAATTCCCTAGAAATATTGCCGAAATTCCTTGAGATAATTTCTGATTTTTCTTGTTTAATTTCGGCCAACTTCCTTTAGGAATTCTAGGAATGAATCTAGACTCCTTTTTAGCCGTTTCTTGGTTCCCACCTTTTTCTCTTTCCTTAAAACTCTCTTAGAAAATATCTTTGCCGAAATCTTCTAGGTTCTTCTTTGATTCACACGGCAATTCTCTCTCCTTCCTTGTATTTCTCACGGCAATCCCTAGCTTCTCTCTTCATTATCTCTTGGCCGAATTCCCTAGGGTTTGCACGGCATTCCCTTGTTTTCCTCTTGGCTTGGACGGCTAGGAGTCTTCTAGGGTTTATCTCTTGATTTATTTCCATAAAAATAGCCCTAGAAAATCTCCCTAGAAAATCTCCTTTTAATTTCTGATTTTCCACGTCACCTCCTTGTTTCTCTCTTGCAAATTCACGGCAAAACATCTTTAGGGCTAGGGTTTGCGTCACAAACCCTAGTTCCATGGGCTCTTGTGGGCTTTTATCCAATTAGCCGAAAATCCAACAAGCCTTGAGAGTTTTTGGGCCTCCATGCGTCACCTCTATGCCATGTCATCATCTAGAGTCTTCAAGAAGCTTCTCTCATGCCATGTCACTTCATTAATTCGATCTCCATTCATGGTTGGCTCAAGAGTCTTGTTTTGGCAAGCTTTCCTTTTCTGGACAGGGTTTCCTGGTTGGACCAGGAAAACTTCTTTTCTTCATTTCTGCTCATTTGTGCTTCCCTTTGTACTTCATCTTGTCTCCCTCCAACGTTGGCTATCTTCTCTCTCCATTTGTGAGCTCATTTCAGCTCATTTGTGACAAGGACCTGAAAATAGAAACTAGTAAGAAAAATAGAAACTTTCCTAAAATGAAAAATGGCAACTTTCCTAAACTGAAAATGGGAAACTTTCTAAAAATGAAAAATAGAAACTACTGAAAATGGAAACTTACAAAAAATGATAAATAGAAACTACAAAAATAGAAACTTTCTACAAATAGGAACTTTCCCAATCAAAGAATGGAAACTTTCCTAAACAGGGTTTTATTAAGGAAATAACGCAGAAAATGCAGGGAAAAGCAAGTAAAACGTCGCATTAAAATGCTCCTATCAAATTCCCCCACACTTAGCTTTTGCTAGTCCCTTAGCAAAATCACACTAAGACACGCACTAAGACTCAACGAAAATTAAAGACTTGACACGAAACAGACTCTATAGCCCTTCAACTTTTTGTTTCAGCAATCTCTTACTTTCACAATACCAAGATTAGCACTTCACCAAGAATACATGTTTAGGCATTCGAGAGTTAATTGAAACACATAATCTTCACATACACAAGTAGGACTTGGTTGTAACAATGGTGATGGGTTCTGTTAAGCATGTTTCAGACAAGTATGATTCAATCCTCACAAGGCATATCCACTCTTTCTTCTCTCAGAATTCAAGGCAATGCTTAAAAGCTTATACACTCAAGTATATGTGAAAGATAGCAAGTATATCACATAATGTAAGAAACGAAAGCACATGTATAATTTTCTTTAAAGATCTCATGAAGGATATCAACTACTTGCACAGATGGACCCAAGCCATAGGTTCAACTCTTGTAACTCATCTCCACATCAAGGGCTGTCCCATCTTAAGGATCAAGAAGGTCTTCTCAAGGGTTGTAATGGGGCCGAGGCTCAAGGTTTTAAGAATTGAAGGGTAAGGATTTATCAAAGTGTCCTAAAAACCTAGTAGAGCATATGTAGATGTAGAGACCTCAAGAAATCCACCAAGGCATTGCAAAAACGTCACTTTCCCTAGAGGTAACATAAAAGGGCCTAATGTCTTCATGTTGGGCCCAATCTTCATTGTAAACTTCCCCTGAACTATAGTGAATTGGACAAAGGCCATATTTTCTGTAATGGGCCTTCAGTTCAAAGTAAACTCCAAAATCACTAAGCATGGGGGACTAAAATCCATAAACATTTTTCTTTCTTTTAGCCGTACACATTTTTTCTTTTTCACTTTCTTTTCCTCGGCTTTTTCACACATTTTTTTTTCTTTATGGATAAGTCTACCCCCACACTTGAACTTTCACCTCTTCTCAATTTTCATCCTTAGCACTAAACCCATGTAGTATGTCTCAAAAGATAGCTCCACTAAGTTCTTAGAACAAAGGGTAGGGTTGTAACTATACTAAGCTTCATGGTTAAGGATTTTAAGGGTGATGAATGAAAAGGCTTAATGTAGGCTCAAAGGGGCTTATCTAGGGGAGTCCCACGACGGGCACAAATGGGGACACAAGTTTATATGGCAATGGTGGTAATTCCTAGGATGCCTCTATCCCTTCTAGAATCAAGGCCATGTATTGACATACGTCTCAACAAGCACAAGAGCGAATTCTAGCATTCTCTAGTCCATCAAACTTAATCTATGGCAAGTAGTCAATCAAGATGAAAGAATAATGAGATCATCAAAACATCGCCAAGAAAATAAGAATATATATATTTCCGATTCACTCCAAGGAAAAGGGACATGGGCTCAATTATCTCACATGGGTTTATATGAATCAAAACTCATCTTAACATGCTCATATTCTGTACCAAAGTTTCGAAATCCATATCCACTACAAGGCATATATTTTTCATATATCTCAATTAACCAAAGAATACCATTTTAGAAATCATCTCAATTTTGTGATCCTCTTTTAATCATGATTTCAGAGATATAGAATCATCCTAGACAGTTGAAAGGGCATCCTAAGACTCAAACAAAAACAAAAGCAACGAAAAATTTTTAAATTTTTGACATTTTTCAATTTTTTTTTGTATTTTTCAATATATGACTCAAGATAAAAGTGTAAATCCCTTCCCCCACACTTAAATATTGCATTGTCCTCAATGTAATCAAGAAAAAGCATGCAATGAAATACTTAAGCATTTAGGGATGGAATTTACAAAAATAACTATAAAACAAAGAAAAATTTGAGAAGTAAAAGGGAAAGAGAAAGCAAATCTGCGTTGACGAGTCCTCCACAGCTACTTCAGAATTGGGTTGCCTCCCAAGCAGCGCTTAATGTTTATAGTCTTTCAGCCTAGACTTGTACCTCCATTTAATCCTCAGGGTTTGGAACGTTTTGGAGGGGTACATCCTCCACTTCATGTTCCACAAAGGCCTCATAGTAAGGCTTCAAGCGATGGCCATTCACTTTGAACTCGTTGCCTGTTTGTTTACTCTTTATCTGCACAGCTCCATGGGAGAACACATTAGTGATAACAAAAGGCCCAATCCAACGAGAATGAAGCTTACCTGGGAAGAGTTTGAGACGAGAATGGAAGAGAAGAACTTTTTGGCCCACAACAAAAGTCTTTCTTCGAATCATTTTATCATGGAATGCCTTAGTCTTGTCCTTGTAAATCTTAGCACTCTCGAAGGCATCATTCCTAATCTCCTCTAACTCTTGCAATTGCAACTTCCTATGAAGCCCAGCTGCATCTATATCCATGTTGAACTGCTTCACAGCCCACCAAGCTCTATGCTCCAACTCCACAGGTAAATGGCAAGGTTTTCCATAGACTATTCGATATGGGGACATACCTATGGGAGTTTTGTATGCAGTTCTGTAGGCCCACAAAGCATCCTCTAGACGCAAGGACCAATCCTTCCTGTTGGGGTTCACAGTCTTCTCCAATATCCCCTTGATCTGACGATTAGAGACCTCCGCCTGCCCACTAGTTTGGGGGTGATAAGGTGTAGAAACCTTATGTGTCACATCATATCTCTTCAAGAGAGCCTCAATCGTCCTATTGCAAAAATGGGATCCTCCATCACTAATGAGAACTCTGGGCATTCCAAACCTGCTAAAGATGTTAGACTTGATAAAATCTGCAACAACCTTAGAGTCATTAGTTCTAGTGGCCTTTGCTTCCACCCATTTGGAAACATAGTCCACTGCAAGTAAGATATATATAAACCCAAAAGATGATGGGAAAGGTCCCATGAAATCTATACCCCAAACATCAAAGATTTCAACAGTTATGATATTAGTCAAGAGCATTTGATCTCTAGGACCTAGGTTTCCTGTTCTTTGGCACTTATCACAAGTTAAACAATAGGCATGTGCATCCCTAAACAATGTTGGCCAATAGAACCCAGACTCTAGTACCTTAAATGCAGTCTTCTTTGACCCAAAGTGATGTTGCGGCTGAAATAGCCTCACAATTTAACCCTGCAAAATGTAGTTGTCAGTATAGGATAAGCAGGGATCGTTCAGTCCGGGGATTGTAGGGTACACCTACACAAAAAGGTCAATTAACAAATAAAAGAATAAAATGGGGGTTTTGGAATTTGGTTTCTAATCTACTTAAAATAAAAACAAAACAAATAAAATTATCTACAATGATCGACTTCCCTAACCTTGACCAATACCACTAAGAAATTACTAAGTGTAAAAACAGAAAATTCATTTCAACATGCTACAAACATGTGCCCACCTTAAATGCCTAGATAAGAGCTCAAATGAAAAGCCTCAGCGGATCAATCCACTTATCTGATTCATTCTAATGTAGGCTTGAATCGGAAAAGTCCTTACCAAGCCTAATACTACTAATTTTCGAAAACACTCAGCGTAATTCTCTTAATTAGTAGTATTATCTAACCCTCGAATCAACTCACACGTGCAAATTAACCATTAGACATAGAATTTAACACGTAATTTCCAGAATCGTTTAACCATTGAACATAGTTTTTACCACTTTTTAGAACTAATTGCTACTTGTTTAACTCAGCGCCTTAACAAATAACAATTACTCTTGGCAAATTAAGAAAACACACAAGAACTCTCACCATTATTCTAGCATGCAAATTTATTAACCTAACTCTGAAAATTACCTAAACACGTAAAAGGGCACAAGATTGTAACATGCATCATAAAAGAATTCTCGAAATTAACTCAATAATAAACTGAAAATCTCAAAAATATTAATAAAAATATTCTGAAAATTCCATGTCTCCAATTACACAACTCGCAAATTGAAACACACAAAACCGAAACAAAAATTATAAGTAGAGTCATAGTTACACTTTGAAGCTTTCCTCAGCGGCTTAGCAACAAGGTGATGAACTTGTCTCTACTATGGTGGTGGAGCGTCCTTGACTCAGCGCCTTAGAGCTTTGTAGATTGATGGATGGATGGTGGTCACGGTCTTGTAAGATATGGAGGTTTGAGGAGTGAATTGGGTAGTCTTGGAATGATCTTGGCTGGGAAGTGATGCAAATTATGTTCTGGACGTTGTCTATTTATAGGGGAGCATTGATTGGCTTTTCCAACTGAAACGTCTTCTTTATGGCCTTAACTCCTCTCATAATGGGGCAATTCCTTTAATTTCCAAGCTGAAACGTCTTTCTCTTATTTATTTTTCCAGCTGAAACATCTTTTTCTTTTATTCCTCAACTAAAAACGTCTTTTCTCCTTTATTCCCCAACTGAAAACGTTTTTCTCTTATTTATTTTCCAGCTGAAACGTCTTTCTCTTTTATTCCTCAACTGAAAACATCTTTTCTCCTTTATTTCCCTTCTTCATTGCTTGGTCAAATATCTTAATGCTTTATTTTATGACGCCATCATTGCTGTTTCCAAGAGTTCAACCAGGCAACGTTTCCTACAACAAGCAAGAGAATATCAGAATTTTCTAGAGAAAATAAAGGGAAATTAAAATGTAAAGACCGCAAAAATAGTTGACAGTTAGGAATCCTGATCCAGCTAGGATTTTTCATGAATTTTACTTTTTCCGCCTATTTCACTCCAAACACTCAACAAGACTCTCAAAATGACATAATGACTCAAAACACTAAACTAAGGGAGAAATAAGGCTAAAATGAGGCACATAATCAATAATATCGTCACACATTTTTGGTCCTATCAACTACCCCACACTTAGGTTTTGCTAGTCCCTTAGCAAAACGAAAATACAAAACAAAACAACAACTCAAAAAAAGTAAATGACTCTATTGCTCCTAACTGTTGTCTCAGAGACTCCAAACTCATGGCTTTCACGTTAAACACTTAATCAAAATCGCATAGATAATTCCATGGTTAATAAACATGTGACATTCATATGACTAAGCAAGATATGGAGAACTTAAGTTATACAATGAATGATAGCATGTTTCGAACAAGTCCAATCCAAACTCACAAGGCATACACTCTATTTTTCTCTCAGAAATGGCTATGCTTAAAAGCTTCACACTCAAGTATATGCAAGAGAATAAATTGTAAGGCAACAAACAGCTTGCATATTTCATCAATAAACGCATTTTGTGAAGAATTTTTAAAGACCTCATGAAATGACTAAGTGCACAAATGGACCTAAACCATAAGCTCGACTGCGTAACTGACTCCACTAACCAAAGACTGCCCATCTCAAGGATCAAGTAAGCACTTAAAACAGGTTATAATGGGGCTAAGCTAGGGTTTTCGAAATGAAGATTAAGGATACAAAAATCCTAAGGACCTAGCAGAGCATATATGGACCACCTTATGTCATCATTTTTGTAGACCAAATATCATTGTTTTGGGCCAAACCTTCACTCTAACCAACATGGGAATGGACAAAGGCATAATTTTCAACTTTGAGCCTTCTACAAATTTGAAAGTCCAAAACCACACTTCAACAATTTCCCAAGAGTTTTCTTTTCAATTTTTCTTCTATTTTGCCGCTTTTCTTTCTTTCTTTTTCATTTTCATTTTCTTTCATTTTTTTTTTACGGCAAAATTTTTTTTCTCTTCTTTTTTTCTTGGATTTTCCCCACCCCACACTTGTCTTTCATCGTCACCCCTACATACTATGTCATGCTCTACTAAGTCCCTAAGACAAGGGTAGAGATATCCTGTACTAAGCTCATGGTAGGGTAGTGAGGGTGATGAAACAAAGGTTTTCAACGTAGGCTCAAAGGGGTTCATTCTAAGGAGTCCCACGACGGGCACAGTTAGGGACACATGCTTGTTTGGCTATGGTGGTTACCCTAATGCCTTCTATCCTATCCAGGATCAGTGCATATTATGGCATACAAGTTTTGACAGTCACAACAGCCGAGTTCTAGTACTCTATAGTCCATTAAAATCTATGGCACATGATCATTGGATTTTCAAAGAATGATGAGGTTTTGCAAATACAGCCATGAAATTTTGAATTTATCAATAAGCACTCGAAAAGAAGGTATTTTAGCTCAACAGCTCACTTAGGGTAAAATGAATCAGACTTAATCCTAGCATGCTTAATGAACCAAGTTACAATCCTATCTCAAATCTTCATACAAGCATTACAATGTCGATTAACCACAGAATTCAATTAAGTCCTATTTCGATTGTGAAAACCTTCAACCATGAATTCAGAGACATGTTCATCCTAGACGTTAGGGGCATCCTAAGACTCAAGCAAACAAAACAAAAAAAAAAAGACACTAAAAAAACCATAGAATTTTTATTTTTTTATTTTTTATTTTTTTATTTTAGGGAAGGGTAAAATAAACAAACAATAAACAAAGACACAAGTACAATTCAACCTAAGCAAGTGAAGGGATAGAAATTTCAAACTCTCGTTGATGGCTCCTTCACAGCTTCGGTTGAAATGGGTTGCCTCCCATGCAGCGCTTTAATATTTATCGTCCTTCAGCCTGGACTCTTCTTCTTGTTCACATGTGCTCATTCCTTGGGTGCCTCCTGGAGGGGTATCTCTTCCAATGTGTGCTCCACAAAGGACTCACCAGATCAAGTGTTAGTAACTTATACAAGGTTAGGAATACAAACATTATGTCTTTCCTACTTTCTAAGTTACTTTTACATTTACATACTTAGGTACTGGAACAGAGGACCTCAGTGTGCAATGGGACTATAGAACAGCTACCCTCGACTTATGGTCATGTTTAATCCAATATACCTTAAGCATGTCACACAACATTTTTTTTTTTTTTTTAAGTTTGTTATAAACATAGTTAATATCTCAATTGATTCCAAGTTGTAAGTCGAGCCCAATAGAAACCACTACTATTGGTGAGATACGATATAGGGATAGTCGCCCAGACATAAGTTTCTTTCCTTTGTTTTAGAAGGCAGAATGGCCAGATTAAGAGGTAAGTGAGAGGGAGGACTCATTTTGGTGATACTACGGAGGCTACTCCCTCATTGAGGTTTAGGCCCCTATCGGCTACTCCCTCATTGAGGTTTAGGCCCCTATCGGCTACTCCCACATAGTGGTTTAGGCTCATTCTATAGTATCTCTGAGATCCAATTGAACCCATCACCCAGGGTCTCAACCTAAGACACCATCCGTATGCCCCTTACTCAGCTGGGAAATTAACTTATGTGTTAAACCGTTCTCCAAGTGCTAATAAAGGCCGCCGTCAACCTCAAGAGACCTGAGCAAGGTACTAATGAAGGGTTTAGTCCAATATTAACAAAAGGGCCCTTGTCTACTCATACGATTTTACACACTTACAACAATTAAGTATTTAGCTAAATTCATATCCACATACAATTTACAACAATTAAGTAAATTAATCTAAATGAAACACATACAATTTACAATATGCTTAAAAAAACAACTTCTACAAATTGTACAACAATGATAAAAGACATGCTTAATTTTGTAACACTCATAAAACTTAAACTAAATCACAATTAAAGCTTGGCCTAACCGAAATCGCAATTTGTCACCATTCCACAAGTGTAGTACAAAAATTAGCATGCATTCTATATACAACAAAATCGATGACACTTTAAGTGCAAGGGATTTTAACAATCCCCGGCAACGGCGCCAAAAATTGTTGCGGCTGAAATAGCCTCACAATTTAACCCTGCAAAATGTAGTTGTCAGTATAGGATAAGCAGGGATCGTTCAGTCCGGGGATTGTAGGGTACACCTACACAAAAAGGTCAATTAACAAATAAAAGAATAAAATGGGGGTTTTGGAATTTGGTTTCTAATCTACTTAAAATAAAAACAAAACAAATAAAACTATATACAATGATCGACTTCCCTAACCTAGACCAATACCACTCGAAAATTACTAAGTGTAAAAACAGAAAATTCATTTCAACATGCTACAAAAATGTGCCCATCTTTAATGCCTAGATAAGAGCTCAAATGAAAAGCCTCAGCGGATCAATCCACTTATCTGATTCATTCTAATGTAGGCTTGAATCGGAAAAGTCCTTACCAAGCCTAATACTACTAATTTTCGAAAACACTCAGCGTAATTCTCTTAATTAGTAGTATTATCTAACCCTCGAATCAACTCACACGTGCAAATTAACCATTAGACATAGAATTTAACACGTAATTTCCAGAATCGTTTAACCATTGAACATAGTTTTTACCACTTTTTAGAACTAATTGCTACTTGTTTAACTCAGCGCCTTAACAAATAACAATTACTCTTGGCAAATTAAGAAAACACACAAGAACTCTCACCATTATTCTAGCATGCAAACTTATTAACCTAACTCTGAAAATTACCTAAACACGTAAAAGGGCACAAGATTGTAACATGCATCATAAAAGAATTCTCGAAATTAACTCAATAATAAACTGAAAATCTCAAAAATATTAATAAAAATATTCTGAAAATTCCATGTCTCCAATTACACAACTCGCAAATTGAAACACACAAAACCGAAACAAAAATTATAAGTAGAGTCATAGTTACACTTTGAAGCTTTCCTCAGCGGCTTAGCAACAAGGTGATGAACTTGTCTCTACTATGGTGGTGGAGCGTCCTTGACTCAGCGCCTTAGAGCTTTGTAGATTGATGGATGGATGGTGGTCACGGTCTTGTAAGATATGGAGGTTTGAGGAGTGAATTGGGTAGTCTTGGAATGATCTTGGCTGGGAAGTGATGCAAATTATGTTCTGGACGTTGTCTATTTATAGGGGAGCATTGGTTGGCTTTTCCAACTGAAACGTCTTCTTTATGGCCTTAACTCCTCTCATAATGGGGCAATTCCTTTAATTTCCAAGCTGAAACGTCTTTCTCTTATTTATTTTTCCAGCTGAAACATCTTTTTCTTTTATTCCTCAACTAAAAACGTCTTTTCTCCTTTATTCCCCAACTGAAAACGTTTTTCTCTTATTTATTTTCCAGCTGAAACGTCTTTCTCTTTTATTCCTCAACTGAAAACATCTTTTCTCCTTTATTTCCCTTCTTCATTGCTTGGTCAAATATCTTAATGCTTTATTTTATGACGCCATCATTGCTGTTTCCAAGAGTTCAACCAGGCAACGTTTCCTACAACAAGCAAGAGAATATCAGAATTTTCTAGAGAAAATAAAGGGAAATTAAAATGTAAAGACCGCAAAAATAGTTGACAGTTAGGAATCCTGATCCAGCTAGGATTTTTCATGAATTTTACTTTTTCCGCCTATTTCACTCCAAACACTCAACAAGACTCTCAAAATGACATAATGACTCAAAACACTAAACTAAGGGAGAAATAAGGCTAAAATGAGGCACATAATCAATAATATCGTCACACATTTTTGGTCCTATCAAGTGACCCCCACATGCTTTAGAGTGGCAAAACGAAAGTATAGCATTATGTTCATGTTCAGGCACACATCTTCTAATCAATTGATCAGAACAATATTTCCACAGAGAAGGTTCATCCCAAACATATTGCTTAACAGTTTTCTTAAGCCTATCTTTATGAGCACGTGACATGGTATCAGGAATCTTCCTAGACACAATATAGTTCACAATATCTGCATACCATGGTTCACTTACCTGAAGTCCAAAGAGTTGCTCATCTGGAAATGTCTCCACCAGAGGGAGATGATCTTCTGCATGCACTAAGCGACTCAAGTGGTCAGCTACCACGTTCTCACTACCCTTCTTGTCCTTGATTTCCACGTCGAATTCTTGCAAGAGTAGGATCCATCTGATGAGCCTTGGTTTCGCCTCCTTCTTGGTCATCAAGTATTTCAAAGCTGCATGGTCAGTAAAGATAGTAACTTTGGTACCAAGTAAATAAGAGCGAAACTTCTCAAGGGCAAAGACAACTGCAAGGAGCTCTTTCTCTGTGGTTGAATAATTCATCTGTGCATCATTGAGAGTCCTTGAGGCGTAGTAGATGGCATAGGGTAGCTTGTCCTTGTTTTGCCCCAAAACAGCTCCAACTGCATAGTCAGAGGCATCACACATCAACTCAAAGGGCAAGGACCAGTCTGGAGGTAACATGATGGGGGCAGATGTCAACAACTCCTTAAGCTTGTCAAAAGCTTCTTGACACTCCTTGTCAAAGTGAAATGGCACATCCTTCTGGAGTAGTTGACATAAGGGTCTCGAAATTTTGGAGAAGTCCTTGATGAACCTCCTGTAAAAATCTGCATGGCCAAGGAAAGAACGAATCTCTCTCACAGAAGTGGGAGAGGGTAAGTGACGCACAATATCAACCTTGGCTTTATCAACCTCTATACCCCTAGCAGAGACAATATGTCCTAGAACTATCCCTTGTTGAACCATAAAATGGCATTTTTCCCAATTAAGTACAAGGTTAGTTTCCATGCAACGTTTCAAAATTATCTCCAGATTATTAAGACAATCATCAAAATTCTTTCCAAAAACTGAAAAGTCATCCATGAATACCTCTATGATTTTCTCAATATAATCTGAAAAGATACTTACCATACACCTCTGAAAAGTACCTGGAGCGTTGCAAAGTCCGAAGGGCATACGTCTATAGGCAAACGTTCCAAAGGGGCAAGTGAAGGTTGTCTTCTCTTGATCTTCATTTGCAATTGCAATCTGGTTGTATCCAGAGTATCCATCCAGGAAGCAGTAGTAGTCATGTCCAGCTAGGCGCTCAAGCATCTGATCAATGAATGGCAAAGGAAAGTGATCTTTCCTTGTGGTTGCGTTGAGCCTCCTATAGTCAATACAAACTCTGTGGCCTGTGACTGTCCTTTGAGGCACCAGTTCATTATCAGCATTCTTGACCACAGTGATCCCAGACTTCTTGGGCACGACCTGAACTGGGGAGACCCACTTGGAGTCAGAAATGGGGTAGATTACCCCACAATCAAGGAGTTTGATAACCTCCTTCTTCACTACTTCCATCATTGGAGGGTTGAGACGACGTTGAGCCTCTCTAGTGGGTTTAGACCCCTCCTCCAGAAGTATCCTATGGACGCAAGTTGTAGGGCTGATTCCCTTGATGTCCGCCAATGTCCATCCTATGGCGGTCTTGTGTTGCTTCAACATTTCCACCAACTTCTCTTCTTGTGGAGTTGTCAGTGCAGAGGACACAATCACTGGTAAGGTCTCCTTGTCCCCTAAGTAGACATACTTCAAATGGTCTGGAAGAGGTTTTAGCTCTAGTTCTGGGGCCTGGACCACTGAAGGTAAAGTCTTGTTAGTGGATAACTGAATGGACAAGGGAGAAACAGACTTACCTAGATAGGGAGATGCCTCAAGGAAGGAGACGTTTTCAATGATTTTCTCCTCACAAGTGTCTTTCAACTTGTCCTCTGGAATGGTGATTCCTTCCTTTGTATAGCCTACCCCACTCTCAAGGGTAGTGACTAAGGTATCCTCATGCATAATGTCAAACATTTTCTGCGCAAGTTCATCCAAAATATCAGTAGAAAAACAATCATGAACCTCTAGGGGATACCTCATGGCTTCAAAAATGTTAAAGCCAATAATGTCACCATCGAACTCCATTGTAAGAGAACCTTCATACACATCAATCTTCGTCCTAGCTGTCCTTAAGAAAGGACGTCCCAAAAGCAATGGAGTTGAACTTATAGGGGAGTCCTCCATTTCCAACACATAGAAATCAGCTGGGAAGATAAGATGGTTAACCTGTACAAGCACATCCTCCAACAAACCTCTAGGGTATGCATTGGATCTGTCAGCTAATTGAATGATAACATTGTCAGATTTAAGTTCCCCTAGACCTAGGGTTTCATAAACAGAGTAGGGCATAACATTAACAGATGCACCTAGGTCTAACATGGCATTCTTAAATCTAGAGTTACCAATAGTACAAGGAATAGTAAAGCTTCCAGGATCCTTACACTTTGGAGGAATCTTCCTCTGAATCAAGGCAGAGACGTTCTCACTTACCTTTACCACCTCCTTTTCACGGTTTACCCTCCTAGTAGTGCAAAGCTCTTTGAGGAACTTGGCATACTTAGGGACTTGCTTGATGGCCTCTAGGAGGGGTAAGTTCACTTGCACCTTCTTGAAAGTTTCCAAGATAGCTTGGTCACTCTCATCCTTCTTAGATTGGGCAAACCTGCGTGGGAAGGGCATGCAAGAAGAAGAAGGGTTAGCAATAACCGAATTTGATAAGTTAGAGTTACTACCTTGAATTTCCGGTTTTGCCTTTGATGGTGAGGACGCCTTGGTCTCTTCCTTGGACGTTGCAGGGTCCTTCTCAATACCCAACTTGGTGGGTTCTTGGTCTTCCTCAATCTCTATGCTCACTTGAGCCTTCTTGGGTTGCTTCGGTTGATCCACAAATGGTCTTCCACTCCTTGTAGTCACAACTGATGCATTCTCCACATTAGGGTTAGGTATTGTATTACTAGGGACCTTGCCAGTTTCGTGGATCTTGCTCATGAAATCCACAACTTGACCCATTTGCTTTTTGAGCTCTGCAATGTCCTTGGTGTGGGTCTGTTGTCCTTGAATCAAAGCCTGTGTAGAGTTTGTCAAGGCTTGGGTAGAACTAGTCAAGGCCTCCAACGTTTTGTCATAGTGAGACATTGAAGATCCTGAATTCTGTTGAGGAGGAGGCATGTAAGGCCTTTGAAAAGATGACCCTTGGAATGAAGGCCCTTGTGGACGTTGGAAGTTCCCACCAAGAGGATTCTGAACGTTCTCATTGTTGGTCCACTTGAAGTTGGGATGGTCCCTCCATCCTGGGTTGTAAGTATTTGAATAAGGGTCATGCCTAGGACGTTGAGGTCCTCCTTGATATCCTCCTTGGTATCCTCCAATAGCATTAGCAGATTCCCATCCTCCATTTTCATTGAGTTGGGGGCACTGATCTGTAACATGCCCTTGCATAGAACACACTCCACAAGCCATTGTTGCACTTGGTCCCTTGGAACTTACCACTTGGTTCATGAGGAGGGTAAGCTTATTCAGTTGGTCTTCAATGGCAGTATTCTTGCTCATCTCATGCACCCTACGAGTAGAGTGTCTTACCCCCTCATATTGTTGAGAGTTTAGGGCACGATTAGCTATAAGTTCCTTCCCAACCGCAGGTGACTTATCCACAAAAGCTCCACCAGCTGCAGCATCCAACATTTGCCTTTCCATGGGTAAGAGTCCTTCGTAAAAGCATGTAAGTAGGGTCTCATCCTTCATCTGGTGTTGAGGACATTGTGCAAGTAGGGAGTTGAACCTCTCATAGTACGCAGCATAGGACTCATCATGGGCCTGCTCTATTCCACTAAGCTTCTTCCTGAGTGTGATGACCTTAGAAGCTGGGAAGTATTTCTCCAAGAAGGCCTTTCTCATTGTCTCCCATGAAGTGATACGTCCTGCAGGAAGTTCATATAGCCAATCCTTGGCTCTATCAGCTAGAGAGAATGGAAATGCTCTCATCTTCAGAAGATTTTCGTCTGCCCCTTGTGGTTGCATGTTTGCACAAACAGATTGAAATTCTCGAATGTGCTTGTTGGCATCCTCCATATTAAGTCCATGGAAGATAGGGAGCTTGTGCAACAATCCACTCTTAAGCTCGAACTCTGCCTGTCTTCCAGCTGCAGGGGCAGGGTATACTATGCATGTAGGGGGCCCTCCTTCAACAGTTGCGGTGGAGAGTTCCCTAATAGATGCCATTCTCTCTTCTTCGACTTCTTCAGGTGGTGGTGAAGGTGGTGTAGAGTTGGACGAAACCACGGGTGAAGGTGAACGTGAAGGAGGAGATGGACTTGGTGTAGGTGATGTAGACTCCTCAGAACAGTAGGTCCTCTTCCCTTGCTCGTTAAATGTGATGCGGCTGAAATAGCCTCATAATTTAACCCTGCAAAATGTAGTTGTCAGTATAGGATAAGCAGGGATCGTTCAGTCCGGGGATTGTAGGGTACACCTACACTAAAAGGTCAATAAACAAATAAAAGAATAAAATGGGGGGTTTTGAGATTTGGTTCTAATCTACTTAAAATAAAAACAAAACAAATAAAATTATCTACAATGATCGACTTCCGTAACCTAGACCACTACCACTCGAAAATTACTAAGTGTAAAAACAGAAAATCCTTTTCAACATGCTACAAAAACGTGCCCATCTTAAATGCCTAGATAAGAGTCCAAATGAAAAGCCTTAGCGGATCAATCCATTTATCTAATTCGTTCTAATGTGGGCTTGGATCAGAAAAGTCCTTACCAAGCCCAATACTACTAATTTTCGAAAACACTTAGCGTAATTCTCTTAACTAGTAGTATTATCTAACCCTCGAATCAACTCACACGTGCAAATTAACCATTACACATAGAATTTAACACGTAATTTCCAGAATCGTTTAACCATTGAAACATGATTTTTACCACTTTTTAGAACTAATTGCTACTTGTTTAACTTAGCGCCTTAACAGATAACAATTACTCTTGGCAAATGAAGCAAACACACAAGAACTCTCACCTTTATTCTAGCATGCAAACTTATCAATCTAACTCTGAAAATTACCTAAACACATAAAAGGGCACAAGATTGTAATATGCATCATCAAAGAATTCTCAAAATTAACTTAATAATAAACTGAAAATCTCAAAAATATTAATAAAAATATTCTGAAAATCTCATGTCTCCAATTACACAACTCACAAATCCAAACAAACAAAACCGAAAGAAAGATTGTAAGTAGAGTCATAGTTACACTTTGAAGCTTTCCTTAGCGGCTTGGCAACAAGGTGATGAACTCGTCTCCGCTATGGTGGTGGATTGTCCTTGACTTAGCGCCTAAGAACTTCTTGGAATGATGGAAGGATGGTGGTCACGATCTTGTAGGTGATGGAGGTTTGAGAAGTGAATTGGGCAGAGCTATGGAATAATTTTTAACTAGGAACTGATAAACTAGGAAGTGATCTTGGTCAGGAAGTGATGATTTTTGGAGTAGAGAATGGCTGCTATTTATAGTGGAATTCTCATCTCTTGTGATGCAATCATGGCCAATCATCTTGAGGTGATTTCTCCTCCAAATTTGCTTGATTTTCTCTTGACAAAGTCATGAATTTTCTGATTTCTTTTCCCCTTAATGGCTCATTGTATATGCCTTGAATAGCGACCAGATACATCCCTTATTTTTCTCCTTTGATTTGCACTAATTTCTTCCAAGAATTGTGCACACAATAAACTCCTACAATCAAGAAAAATCAGAATTTAATTAGAGTTTATAATCAATAAGAAATCAGATAATTAGGAATAAATATTGATTAAAAACAATCCATTTTATCTCCTCGAATTCTTCCTGATTAATCCTTCAATTTTTCTTGATTTCATCACTCAAGAGTTTTTAATGGGATGGACTCTCATTAGAATACAAAAATCAGAAATAGAAAAGTCCAAATGAAGAAAGTTTCCTAAAACAAAATAGGAAATATTTCCTAAAATGAAAGAGGAAAGTTTCATAAATGACTTGTCATTAATTTATGCTCATTTCTGCTCTTTTTCACTTGTTTTCACCATTTTCGACCTTGAAGTAACTAAAAACATAAACTTTATTATAATTATTAATTTTAAGAGAATAACTTAGCCGAATGAGGGAAAATACATATTAAAAATGTCACACTTTGTGCTCCTATCAAATACCCCCACACTTAGCTTTTGCTAGTCCCTTAGCAAAATCAAAACAAAAGACTCAACCAAAATAAACAATTCACTACCAGACTCTACACAAATGACACACAAAGACTATATTGCCCTTAACATTTGTCTAAGAAATCCTTACTCTCATGGCATCAAAATTAGCACTTAATCAAGAATCAATATTTAGATATTCGAGAGTTAATTGAAGCATATAATCCACATATAAATCAGTAGGACTTAGTTGTAACAATGGTGATGGGTGGAGCTCAACATGTTTCAGACAAGTATGATTCATATTCTCACAAGGTATATCCACTCTATCTTCTCTCAGAACAGGGCAATGCTTAAAAGCTTACAATCACTCAAATTATATGTGAGAGAAAATATTTTGAGGCAATCAAATAGCTCACATATATAAGAAATGAAAAGCACTTTGTGAATATAATTTTTTTTTTTTTTCAAGATCTCATGAAAGATATCAACTACTTGCACGGATGGACCCAAGCCATAGGTTCAACTCTTATAACTCATCTCCACAGATCAAAGGCTGTCCCATCTTAAGGATCAAAAAGGACTTTAAAGGGTTGAAATGGGGCTAAGATTCAAGGTTTTAAGAAACAAAGGTTAAGGAATGTCAAAGTATCCTAAAAACCTAGTAGAGCTCATTTTGATGTAGAGAGACTTCTAGAAATCCACTTGAACCCTCGTGAACTGGACAAAGACCAAATTTTTATGTAATGGGCCTTCAATTCAAAACAATCTCCAAATTCACCAAGTATGGGGGACTAAAATCCATATGCATATATTTTTTTTTCTTTGTTTTTCTTTTCTTAGCCATACACATTTTTTTTTCTTTCATTTCTTTTTCAAGGCTTCCACATTTTTTTTCTTATGGACAAGTCTACCCCCACACTTGAACTTTCACCTCTTCTCAATCTTCATCCTTGCCATCGAATCCATGTAGTAAGTCTCAAAAGATAGCTCTACTAAATTCTTAGAATAAAGGGTAGGATTGTAACTATACTAAGGTTAAGGGTTAAGGAATTTAAGGGTGATGAAAGAAAAGGCTCAATGTAGGCTCAAAGTGGTTTATCTAAGGGGATCCCACGACGGGCACAAATATGGACACAAGTTAATTTGTCTATGGTGGTGGTTCCTATGATGCCTCTATCCTTTCCAGAATCAGGGACATGTATTGATAAAAGTCTCAACAAGCACAAGAGTGAATTCTAGCATTCTCTAGTCCATCAAACTTAATCTATGGCAAGCAATCAATCAAATGAAGAATAATGAGATCATCAAAACATCGCCAAGAAATTAAGAATATATTTCATTTATCACTCCAAGAAAAAGGGACATGGCTCAAATATCTCACATGGTTTATTTATGAATCAAAACTCAACTTAACATGCTCGTATTCTGTACCAAGGTTACGAAATCCATATCAACTACACATGCATATGCTTTTCATATATCTCAATTAACCAAGGAATACCATTTAAAATCATCTCAATATTGTGATCCTCTTTTAGCCATAATTTCAGAGATATTGAATCATCCTAGACAGTTAAGGGCATCCTAAGACTCAAAACAAAACAAAAGACTACGACTGACGCCAAAAAGGTTTTGGACTAGGGCTATTTCCTTTCTCCTTTCGGTAACTCCTTTGGAACATGACCAGGTGAAGAGGGGACCGATTTTGGCGGAGCTCAGCTCACTTGTTTGACAGGGGACGAGACCCTTTGTCAGCACTTCTCGAATCCAAACTAGACCTTAGACATCACATCCCATCAGATGCGCCTACGATGAAGAAATTATTTCACCCAAAAATAATTTTGACTCAATAAATAAAAGCAACAAGTTTTTTTTAATTTTTGACATTTTTCAATTTTTTTGTATTTTCAATATATATGACTCAAGACAAAAGTATAAATCCCTTCCCTCACACTTAAATATTGCATTGTCCTCAATGTAATCAATCATAAGCATGCAATGGAACAATTAAGCATATAGGAATGGAATTTACGATAATAAATACGAAAACAAAAAAACAAAAACGAAAATAAAAGACACAAGTACAATTCAACCTAAATAAGTGAAGGGATAGAAATGTCAAACTCTCGTTGATGGCTCCTCCACAGCTTTGGTTGAAATGGGTTGCCTCCCATGCAGCGCTTAATATTTATAGTTCTTCAGCCTGGACTCTTCTCCTTGCTCACACAACAATTTTTTTTTTTTTTTTTTTGAAATAGCCTCATAATTTAACCCTGCAAAATGTAGTTGTCAGTATAGGATAAGCAGGGATCGTTCAGTCCGGGGATTGTAGGGTACACCTACACTAAAAGGTCAATAAACAAATAAAAGAATAAAATGGGGGGTTTTGAGATTTGGTTCTAATCTACTTAAAATAAAAACAAAACAAATAAAATTATCTACAATGATCGACTTCCGTAACCTAGACCACTACCACTCGAAAATTACTAAGTGTAAAAACAGAAAATCCTTTTCAACATGCTACAAAAACGTGCCCATCTTAAATGCCTAGATAAGAGTCCAAATGAAAAGCCTTAGCGGATCAATCCATTTATCTAATTCGTTCTAATGTGGGCTTGGATCAGAAAAGTCCTTACCAAGCCCAATACTACTAATTTTCGAAAACACTTAGCGTAATTCTCTTAACTAGTAGTATTATCTAACCCTCGAATCAACTCACACGTGCAAATTAACCATTACACATAGAATTTAACACGTAATTTCCAGAATCGTTTAACCATTGAAACATGATTTTTACCACTTTTTAGAACTAACTTAGCGCCTTAACAGATAACAATTACTCTTGGCAAATGAAGCAAACACACAAGAACTCTCACCTTTATTCTAGCATGCAAACTTATCAATCTAACTCTGAAAATTACCTAAACACATAAAAGGGCACAAGATTGTAATATGCATCATCAAAGAATTCTCAAAATTAACTTAATAATAAACTGAAAATCTCAAAAATATTAATAAAAATATTCTGAAAATCTCATGTCTCCAATTACACAACTCACAAATCCAAACAAACAAAACCGAAAGAAAGATTGTAAGTAGAGTCATAGTTACACTTTGAAGCTTTCCTTAGCGGCTTGGCAACAAGGTGATGAACTCGTCTCCGCTATGGTGGTGGATTGTCCTTGACTTAGCGCCTAAGAACTTCTTGGAATGATGGAAGGATGGTGGTCACGATCTTGTAGGTGATGGAGGTTTGAGAAGTGAATTGGGCAGAGCTATGGAATAATTTTTAACTAGGAACTGATAAACTAGGAAGTGATCTTGGTCAGGAAGTGATGATTTTTGGAGTAGAGAATGGCTGCTATTTATAGTGGAATTCTCATCTCTTGTGATGCAATCATGGCCAATCATCTTGAGGTGATTTCTCCTCCAAATTTGCTTGATTTTCTCTTGACAAAGTCATGAATTTTCTGATTTCTTTTCCCCTTAATGGCTCATTGTATATGCCTTGAATAGCGACCAGATACATCCCTTATTTTTCTCCTTTGATTTGCACTAATTTCTTCCAAGAATTGTGCACACAATAAACTCCTACAATCAAGAAAAATCAGAATTTAATTAGAGTTTATAATCAATAAGAAATCAGATAATTAGGAATAAATATTGATTAAAAACAATCCATTTTATCTCCTCGAATTCTTCCTGATTAATCCTTCAATTTTTCTTGATTTCATCACTCAAGAGTTTTTAATGGGATGGACTCTCATTAGAATACAAAAATCAGAAATAGAAAAGTCCAAATGAAGAAAGTTTCCTAAAACAAAATAGGAAATATTTCCTAAAATGAAAGAGGAAAGTTTCATAAATGACTTGTCATTAATTTATGCTCATTTCTGCTCTTTTTCACTTGTTTTCACCATTTTCGACCTTGAAGTAACTAAAAACATAAACTTTATTATAATTATTAATTTTAAGAGAATAACTTAGCCGAATGAGGGAAAATACATATTAAAAATGTCACACTTTGTGCTCCTATCAAAATGTGTACTCTTTGTATGTTGAAGGGGAAGGGCTTGTGAACTCAAGGAGTGAAGGACCCTTCAAACGAGCGAGCCTTGCTTCAATTTCCTTTATTGTAGATGGTCTAAAAGGCTCGGTCATTCATAGGATTCCTGAACATCATCAGAATTCAAAGAAGTTAGCAAAGTATAAAGTAAACTAATTACAAATTAGTGATTTATACATCAACCTTACTATTCACGAGTCACTATTCACAAGTTACTATTCACGACTTTACTACTTATGATTTATACAAGTATAAATAGAGTATAAATTACAACTATCCACAATCTTTTCACAAATAAACCACGTAAGAAGTTTTATACAAGTATAAAATGTACAAAACAACACAATTTACAAGTGGAGGTCATGTTCAAGTATCTTATTATCTTTACAAAATAAAGTTAATATCTCAATTGATTACAAGTTGTAAGTCGAGCCCAATAGAAACCACTACTATTGGTGAGATACGATCTAGGGATAGTCGCCTAGACATAAGTCGCTTTCCTTTGTTTCAGAAGGCTAGATGGCCAGATTAAGAGGTAAGTGAGAGGGATGACTCATTTTGGTGACACTACGGAGGCTACTGCCTCATTGAGGTTTAGGCCCCTATTGGCTACTCCCACATTGTGGTTTACGCACAGTCTATAGTATCTCTGAGATCCAATTTGAACCCATCACCCAAGGTCTCAACCTAAGACACCACCTATATGCCCCTTACTCAGCTTGAAAAGAACTCATGTGTTAGACAGTTCTCCAAATGCTAATAAAAGCCGCCCTCAACTTCAAAAGACCTTAGAAAGGCACTAATGAAGGGTTAAGGCCAATATTAACAAAAGGGCCCTTATCTACTCATACGATTTTACACACTTATAACAATTAAGGACTTAACAATATTTACAATTAATTCTTTTCTTTTGTTTACAAGATTAGACACAATTTACAAACTTTCACACAAACAAACAAAAATTCGTTTTTTTTTTTTTTTTTTTCTTTTTTGTCTTTTCTCTCTTTTTTTTTTTTTTTTTTTTTTTTTTACGAAATTATTTACAAATATCTCTATTATTTCCTTTTCTTTACAATTATTTTCAACACTTAGGTACGAGAACAGGGAGTCTCGATGTGCAATGGGACTGAAACAGCTACCCTTCTCAAGACTATGTTTAATCCAATATACCTTAGTGAATCACAATATTTTCATTTGTTATATATATCATTGATTTCGAATTAAATTCCAAGCGGTAAATCAAGAGGACGTGCGACCCAAGTATAGTCGTCAAGACACTAAGTCCCTCCTACATCCTTTGGGCAACCTTACTGAAATGGCCAGGTAGGGGAGGGCGACCATGAGAGGTAGAATCCATTTTGGCATGAGCTACTCCCACATTGTGGTTTAGGCCCATTTGCACGCACTTCTGAATTTAAGAACCAGTCATGAGCGTTGTCCCCTTTCCTAGACACCATCCCACATAGGCTATACTTACTTGGATATAAAAGGTCCTAAGTGTGAAGACAGTTCAATGAATGTTAATAAAGGCCGCCCTCAACCTTAAGGGACCTGGACTAGGTACCAATAAGGGGTTTAGGCCAATATTAATAAACACGACTTCACCTATTCCTTCTTTAATTTACAACTTACAATAAAAATTCGTATTCAACAATATAAATAGCAACCTAAGTAAGTAATTAACTAAATTTCGACAATTACAAATAATTAACAAGTAAAAATTTTTTTTTTTTTTTTTTCGGTCACAATAAACAAAACAAATATTCACAATATGGCAAATGATTTTTCACTCCCCGGCAACGGCGCCAAAAATTGATGCGCTTAAAAGCAAGCGCATAATTTAACCCTGAAATGCCATTAGTAGTATAAAGTAAATAGGGATCGTTCTATTCCGGGGATTGAGGGTACACCTGTCATTGTAGGACAAACAAACAATTAAAATTAAAACAAAGTATAATATTTACAAAAATATTACAAAATATATACATATTTACGAAAAAGGGGGGATTTTTGGTTTTTGATTTTGGTTTTCGAAAATTAAACTAAGTTAAGAAAATAATTAAAATGCAAAAACATAACAAATACAAATGGGATGTGAGAACAAAGATCAAAGTCAAAACTCATGATTAAAATTGATTCAAGTTCATCATTGTTCATCATAGTCATGCAAGAGGAGTTGATCATGTGAAACGTTCAAAAGCAAACAATTTCCCATATTTTACTTTCAATGCTAATTAACCTAAGCGAAAGCACCTAGATTAATTCTATCAAACATGCAATCAAACCCTAGAAAGCTAGTCAATCATGTCATGTTTAATGCATTAAGCACCTAGAAAGGCTATCAACTCAAATGTGCAACTTAGTATGAAAAAGTCCACCTAATTGCAATCTTCTTTGATTAAATTCGGTTTTTGTACAAAACCTTTACTACTTATTGATTCAAGAACACAAAACCAAAAAGTTGATCCATGTTCTCAAATTCGTAGCAACAATCACATAAAAACCCTAAATGTTTCGAACCATTCAAGATTATCATACAAAAGATTTCTATCATGCAAATTTAATCAAACACTCACACAAAAGCAACCATAAATCGCAATATATGAATCTGAAAATTAACAATTAATCATAAAATTTCAGAAAACAACACTTGTTCATACATATGTGTCAACTAAGGCAAAACCAATGAAAATACAAAGCAAAGGTACAAGGAGAATCGGATTACACCGTGATGAAGATGAGATGAATGAAGTGATGAATGGTCTCTTGAATTTCGAAAGCAATCTTCAAGGATGGTGATGGATGATGTGCACGGCTTGTCCTCTTCTTCCTTGGCCTTGCTTGCACTTCGTGGTTGCCCTAGAGGATGGAGATGAACACGGCTAGGCTAGAGAGAGTTTTCTGATTTTTTTTCTCAAAGTGTAAACGCAAAAGTGTCGAACTCCAAACGTTGAGAAGAGGGGAGGTTATATAGGGGACGGCCAACTTGGTCTCCAAGCCGTGAATTTCTTCTTTATTTTCCATGGAATTAATCTGAAAATGCCACATAGTTTCCTCCAATGATAGCTTGCCACATAAGCCCTATGAGGTGGTGCAACCAATCACAAAATTCTCTTTTAATTCCCTAGAAATATTGCCGAAATTCCTTGAGATAATTTCTGATTTTTCTTGTTTAATTTCGGCCAACTTCCTTTAGGAATTCTAGGAATGAATCTAGACTCCTTTTTAGCCGTTTCTTGGTTCCCACCTTTTTCTCTTTCCTTAAAACTCTCTTAGAAAATATCTTTGCCGAAATCTTCTAGGTTCTTCTTTGATTCACACGGCAATTCTCTCTCCTTCCTTGTATTTCTCACGGCAATCCCTAGCTTCTCTCTTCATTATCTCTTGGCCGAATTCCCTAGGGTTTGCACGGCATTCCCTTGTTTTCCTCTTGGCTTGGACGGCTAGGAGTCTTCTAGGGTTTATCTCTTGATTTATTTCCATAAAAATAGCCCTAGAAAATCTCCCTAGAAAATCTCCTTTTAATTTCTGATTTTCCACGTCACCTCCTTGTTTCACTCTTGCAAATTCACGGCAAAACATCTTTAGGGCTAGGGTTTGCGTCACAAACCCTAGTTCCATGGGCTCTTGTGGGCTTTTATCCAATTAGCCGAAAATCCAACAAGCCTTGAGAGTTTTTGGGCCTCCATGCGTCACCTCTATGCCATGTCATCATCTAGAGTCTTCAAGAAGCTTCTCTCATGCCATGTCACTTCATTAATTCGATCTCCATTCATGGTTGGCTCAAGAGTCTTGTTTTGGCAAGCTTTCCTTTTCTGGACAGGGTTTCCTGGTTGGACCAGGAAAACTTCTTTTCTTCATTTCTGCTCATTTGTGCTTCCCTTTGTACTTCATCTTGTCTCCCTCCAACATTGGCTATCTTCTCTCTCCATTTGTGAGCTCATTTCAGCTCATTTGTGACAAGGACCTGAAAATAGAAACTAGTAAGAAAAATAGAAACTTTCCTAAAATGAAAAATGGCAACTTTCCTAAACTGAAAATGGGAAACTTTCTAAAAATGAAAAATAGAAACTATTGAAAATGGAAACTTACAAAAAATGATAAATAGAAACTACAAAAATAGAAACTTTCTACAAATAGGAACTTTCCCAATCAAAGAATGGAAACTTTCCTAAACAGGGTTTTATTAAGGAAATAACGCAGAAAATGCAGGGAAAAGCAAGTAAAACGTCGCATTAAAATGCTCCTATCATCAAACTTAATCTATGGCAAGTAGTCAATCAAGATGAAAGAATAACGAGATCATCAAAACATCGCCAAGAAAATAAGAATATATATTTTCGATTCACTCCAAGAAAAAGGGACATGGCTCAAATATCTCACATGGGCTTTATGAATCAAAACTTATCTTAACATGCTCATATTCTGTACCAAAGTTTCGAAATCCATATCCACTACAAGGCATATATTTTTCATATATCTCAATTAACCAAAGAATACCATTTTAGAAATCATCTCAATTTTGTGATCCTCTTTTAATCATGATTTCAGAGATATAGAATCATCCTAGACAGTTGAAAGGGCATCCTAAGACTCAAAACAAAAACAAAAGCAACGAAAATTTTTAAATTTTTGACATTTTTCACTTTTTTTTGTATTTTTCAATATATGACTCAAGATAAAAGTGTAAATCCCTTCCCCCACACTTAAATATTGCATTGTCCTCAATGTAATCAAGAATAAGCATACAATGAAACACGTAAGCATATAGGGTAGAGAATTACGAAAATGACTACCAAAATAAAGAAAAATTGGAGAAGTAAAAGGGAGAGATAAAACAAATCTGCGTTGATGACTCCTCCACAGCTACTTCTGAATTGGGTTGCCTCCCAAGCAGCGCTTAATGTTTATAGTCTTTCAGCCTAGACTTGTACCTCCATTTAATCCTCAGGGTTTGGAACGTTTTGGAGGGGTACATCCTCCACTTCATGTTCCACAAAGGCCTCATAGTAAGGCTTCAAGCGATGGCCATTCACTTTGAACTCGTTGCCTGTTTGTTCACTCTTTATCTGCACAGCTCCATGGGAGAACACATTAGTGATAACAAAAGGCCCAATCCAACGAGAACGAAGTTTACCTGGGAAGAGTTTGAGACGAGAATGGAAGAGAAGAACTTTTTGACCCACAACAAAAGTCTTTCTTCGAATCATTTTATCATGGAATGCCTTAGTCTTGTCCTTGTAAATCTTAGCACTCTCAAAGGCATCATTCCTAATCTCCTCTAACTCTTGCAATTGCAACTTCCTATGAAGCCCAGCTGCATCTATATCCATGTTGAACTGCTTCACAGCCCACCAAGCTCTATGCTCCACTCCACAGGTAAATGGCAAGGTTTGCCATAGACTATTCGATATGGGGACATACCTATGGGAGTTTTGTATGCAGTTCTGTAGGCCCACAAAGCATCCTCTAGACGCAAGGACCAGTCCTTCCTGTTGGGGTTCACAGTCTTCTCCAATATCCCCTTGATCTGACGATTAGAGACCTCAGCCTGCCCACTAGTTTGGGGGTGATAAGGTGTAGAAACCTTATGTGTCACATCATATCTCTTCAAAAGAGCCTCAATCGTCCGATTGCAAAAATGGGATCCACCATCACTAATGAGAACTCTAGGCATTCCAAACCTGCTAAAGATGTTAGACTTGATAAAATCTGCAACAACCTTAGAGTCATTAGTTCTAGTGGCCTTTGCTTCCACCCATTTGGAATCATAGTCCACTGCAAGTAAGATATATATAAACCCAAAAGATAATGGGAAAGGTCCCATGAAATCTATACCCCAAACATAAAATATTTCAACAGTTATGATATTAGACAAGGGCATTTGATCTCTAGGACCTAGATTTCCTGTTCTTTGGCACTTATCACAAGTTAGACAATATGCATGAGCATCCCTAAATAATGTTGGCCAATAGAACCCAGACTCTAGTACCTTAAATGCAGTCTTCTTTGACCCAAAGTGACCCCCACATGCTTTAGAGTGGCAAAACGAAAGTATAGCATTATGTTCATGTTCAGGCACACATCTTCTAATCAATTGATCAGAACAATATTTCCACAGATAAGGTTCATCCCAAACATATTGCTTAACAGTTTTCTTAAGCCTATCTCTATGAGCACGTGACATGGTATCAGGAATCTTCCTAGACACAATATAGTTCACAATATCTGCATACCATGGTTGATAGGAGCATTTTAATGCGACGTTTTAACTGTTATTTCCCTATATTTTATGCGTTATTTCCTTAATAAAACTCTGTTTAGGAAAGTTTCCATTCTTCGAATGGGAAAGTTCCTAATTGTAGAAAGTTTCCGTTTTGTAGTTTCTATTTTCCATTTATAGAAAGTTTCCATTTTAGTTTAAGAAAGTTTCCATTTCTTATTTTAGAAAGCTTCTATTTTCAGGTTTTTGGAATAAATAAGCAGAATTGAGTTCATAAATGGAACGAGAAGTTTCATGAAGATGACATGGCAAGGAGAGAATCAAGGAAGAGTTTTTTTTTAAAAAAAAGAAAATATATTTTCCTTGGGGATTAAATTTGCCGTGTAATACTTAAGGAAAAACAAGGTGACAACGTGGGAATTGAAGATGATTGATTGAGGATTTCAAGGAGAGATTTTCTTGGGAGACTTTTATGGAAAGAAATATTGTTGGAGGAATAATTTGGTGTGATTGCCAACGTGAAAATCAGAAATAATCAAGGAGATGACGCCAAGAGAGATTCAAGGGAGATATTTATGGAAGGAAAATATGTGTGCACCAAGGAAAAGCTAAAAAGGCGTCTAGATTCATCCCTAAATTCCCTAAAGGAATGTTGGCCGAAATTCATGAAGAAAATCAGAATAATTTCAAGGAAATTCGGCAATTAAATATTAGGGAGGTATTTTAGAGAATTATGATTGGTTGGAACACATCACAAGGCTTACTTGGGATTCTATGATTGGTTGGACCACATCACAAGCTTACTTGGCGAATTATCATTGGTTGAAGCTATGTGGAAAATTCTGATTGCTTTGTGAACCCTAGCCATGCTCCTATATAAAACTCCCCCTTTCTCAACGTCAAGGGTTCCTCTCCCCCATACAATTTACACTTTAGAAAAAAATCAGAAAATCTTCTTAGCATAGCCGTGAGTTTCTCCATCCTCTAGTCATCTCCACGAGTTCAAGCAAGGCCAAGGGAGAAGAAGCATAGCCGTGAGCATCCATCATCCATCTCCAACCTTGAAGCTTGCTTTCGAGATTCAAGAGACCACCACATCAATCGTTCATCACCATCTCCATCTCACGGTGTAATCCGATTCTCCTTTGTAACCTTTGCTTTGAATTTCGTTGGTTATGAACTAGTTGACATATGTGTTTGAACAAATATTAATTTCTGGAATTTTTATGATTAATTGAGAATTTTCAGATTCATATTATTGTGATTCGAGAGTTGCTTATGTGGGTTTGTTTAATTAAATTTGCGTTATAGATAACTTTTGTATTTTAATCTTATGTGGTTGCAAACACTTAGGGTTTTGATATAATTGGTGCTAGGTTTAAGAACATGAAATCGACTTTTCGTTTTGTGTAAACTTGAATCAAAGTAGTAAAGGTTTTGTACAAAGATCGAATTTAATTAAAGAGAATTGCAATTAGGTGGACTTTTCCATACTAAGTTGTACACTTGAGTTGATAGCCTTTCTCTATGTGTAATGCGTTAAACATGACATGATTGACTAGCTTTCTAGGGTTTGATTGCATGTTTGATAGGATTAATCTAGGTGCTTTCGCTTAGGTTAATTAGCATTGAAAAGTAAAAAATGGGAATTCATTTGCTTTCGAATGTTTCACATGATCAACTCCTTTCTCATGACTTAGATGAACAATATTAGGGTTTGAGTCAATTTTAATCATATGTTTCGGTTTTGATCTTTGTTCTCTCATTCCATTTGTATTTTTATGTTTTTGCATTTTAATTGTTTTGTTAACTTAGTTTTATTTTCGAAAAACCAAAAACAAAATCCCCCTTTTCGTAAATATGTATATATTTTGTTATATCTTTGTAAATATTATACTTTGTTTTAATTTTAATTGTTTGATTGTTTGACAATGACAGGTGTACCCTCAATCCCCGGAATAGAACGATCCCTACTTACTTTTACTACTAATGACATTTCAGGGTTAAATCCCCGGCAACGGCGCCAAAAATTGATGCGCCCGAAAGCAAGCGCGCAATTTAACCCTAAAAATATCATAGTAGTATAAGCAAGTAGGGATCGTTCTATTCCGGGGATTGAGGGTACACCTGTCATTGTCAAACAATTAAACAATTAAAATTAAAACAAAGTATAATATTTACAAAGATATAACAAAATATATACATATTTACGAAAAGGGGGGATTTTGTTTTTGGTTTTTCGAAAATAAAACTAAGTTAACAAAACAATTAAAATGCAAAAAACATAAAAATACAGATGGAATGAGAGAACAAAGATCAAAATCCGAAACATATGATTAAAAATGATTCAAACCCTAATATTGTTCATCTAAGTCATGAGAAAGGAGTTGATCATGTGAAACATTCGAAAGCAAATGAATTCCCATTTTTTACTTTTCAATGCTAATTAACCTAAGCGAAAGCACCTAGATTAATTCTATTAAACATGCAATCAAACCCTAGAAAGCTAGTCAATCATGTCATGTTTAACGCATTACACATAGAGAAAGGCTATCAACTCAAGTGTACAACTTAGTATGGAAAAGTCCACCTAATTGCAATCCTCGTTAATTAAATTCGATCTTTGAAAAAACCTTTACTACTTTGATTCAAGTTTACACAAAACGAAAAGTCGATTTCATGTTCTTAAACCTAGCACCAATTATATCGAAACCCTAAGTGTTTGCAACCACATAAGATTAAAATACAAAAGTTATCTATAACGCAAATTTAATTAAACAAACCCACATAAGCAACTCTCGAAGAACAATAATTTGAATCTGAAAATTCTCAATTAATCATAAAAATTCCAGAAATTAATATTTATTCAAACACATATGTCAACTAGTTCATAACCAACGAAATTCAAAGCAAAGGTTACAAAGGAGAATCGGATTACACCGTGAGATGGGGATGGTGATGAACGATTGATGTGGTGGTCTCTTGAATCTTGAAAGCAAGCTTCAAGGTTGGAGATGGATGATGGATGCTCACGGCTATGCTTCTTCTCCCTTGGCCTTGCTTGAACTCGTGGAGATGACTAGAGGATGGAGAAACTCACGGCTATGCTAAGAAGATTTTCTGATTTTTTTCTAAAGTGTAAATTGTATGGGGGAGAGGAACCTTGACGTTGAGAAAGGGGGAGTTTTATATAGGAGCATGGCTAGGGTTCACAAAGCAATCAGAATTTTCCACATAGCTTCAACCAATGATAATTCGCCAAGTAAGCTTGTGATGTGGTCCAACCAATCATAGAATGCCAAGTAAGCCTTGTGATGTGTTCCAACCAATCATAATTCTCTAAAATACCTCCCTAATATTTAATTGCCGAATTTCCTTGAAATTATTCTGATTTTCTTCATGAATTTCGGCCAACATTCCTTTAGGGAATTTAGGGATGAATCTAGACGCCTTTTTAGCTTTTTCTTGGTGCACACATATTTTCCTTCTATAAATATCTCCCTTGAATCTCTCTTGGCGTCATCTCCTTGATTATTTCTGATTTTCACGTTGGCAATCACACCAAATTATTCCTCCAACAATATTTCTTTCCATAAAAGTCTCCCAAGAAAATCTCTCCTTGAAATCCTCAATCAATCATCTTCAATTCCCACGTTGTCACCTTGTTTTTCCTTAAGTATTACACGGCAAATTTAATCCCCAAGGAAAATATATTTTCCTTTTTTTAAAAAAACTCTTCCTTGATTCTCTCCTTGCCATGTCATCTTCATGAAACTTCTCGTTCCATTTATGAACTCAATTCAGCTTATTTATTCCAAAAACCTGAAAATAGAAGCTTTCTAAAATAAGAAATGGAAACTTTCTTAAACTAAAATGGAAACTTTCTAAAAATGGAAAATAGAAACAACGAAACGGAAACTTTCTACAATTAGGAACTTTCCCATTCGAAGAATGGAAACTTTCCTAAACAGAGTTTTATTAAGGAAATAACGCAGAAAATATAGGGAAATAACAGTTAAAACGTCGCATTAAAATGCTCCTATCAGTCATCAAGTATTTCAAAGCTGCATGGTCAGTAAAGATAGTAACTTTGGTACCAAGTAAATAGGAGCGAAACTTCTCAAGGGCAAAGACAACTGCAAGGAGCTCTTTCTCTGTGGTGGAGTAGTTTATTTGTGCATCATTGAGAGTCCTTGAGGCGTAGTAGATGGCATAGGGCAGCTTTTCCTTCCTTTGTCCCAAAACAGCTCCAACTGCGTAGTCAGAGGCATCACACATTAATTCAAAGGGCAAGGACCAGTCTGGAGGTAACATGATGGGGGCAGATGTCAACAACTCCTTAAGCTTGTCAAAAGCTTCTTGACACTCCTTGTCAAAGTGGAAGGGCACATCCTTCTGGAGTAGTTGACATAAGGGTCTCGAAATTTTGGAGAAGTCCTTGATGAACCTCCTGTAAAAACCTGCATGACCAAGGAAAGAACGAATCTCTCTCACAGAAGTGGGAGAGGGTAAGTGACGCACAATATCAACCTTGGCTTTATCAACCTCTATACCCCTAGCAGAGACAATATGTCCTAGAACTATTCCTTGTTTAACCATAAAATGGCATTTTTCCCAGTTTAAGACAAGGTTAGTTTCCATGCAACGTTTCAGAATTATCTCCAGATTATTAAGACAATCATCAAAATTCTTTCCAAAAACTGAAAAGTCATCCATGAATACCTCTATGATTTTCTCAATATAATCTGAAAAGATACTTACCATACACCTCTGAAAGGTACCTGGAGCGTTGCAAAGTCCGAAAGGCATACGTCTATAGGCAAACGTTCCAAAGGGGCAAGTGAAGGTTGTCTTCTCTTGATCTTCATTTGCAATTGCAATCTGGTTGTAACCAGAGTATCCATCCAGGAAGCAGTAGTAGTCATGTCCAGCTAGGCGCTCAAGCATCTGGTCAATGAATGGCAGAGGAAAGTGGTCTTTCCTTGTGGTTGCGTTGAGCCTCCTATAGTCAATGCATACTCTGTGGCCTGTTACTGTCCTTTGGGGCACCAGTTCGTTATCAGCATTCTTTACCACAGTGATCCCAGACTTCTTGGGCACGACCTGAACTGGGGAGACCCACTTGGAGTCTGAAATAGGGTAGATCACCCCACAATCAAGGAGTTTGATAACCTCCTTCTTCACTACTTCCATCATTGGAGGGTTGAGACGACGTTGAGCCTCTCTAGTGGGTTTAGACCCCTCCTCTAGAAGTATCCTGTGGACGCAAGTTGTAGGGCTGATTCCCTTGATATCCGCCAATGTCCATCCTATGGCGGTCTTGTGTTGCTTCAACATTTCCACCAACTTCTCTTCTTGTGGAGTTGTTAGTGCAGAGGACACAATCACTGGCAAGGTTTCCTTGTCCCCTAAGTAGACATACTTCAAATGGTCTGGAAGAGGTTTTAGCTCAAGTTCTGGGGCCTGGACCACTGAAGGTAATGTCTTGTTAGTGGATAACTGAATGGACAGAGGAGAAACAGACTTACCTATAAAGGGTGATGCCTCAAGGAAGGAGACGTTTTCAATGATTTTATCCTCACAAGTGTCTTTCAACTTGTCCTCTGAGATGGTGACGCCTTCCTTTGTATAGCCTACCCCACTCTCAAGGGTAGTGACTAGGGTATCCTCATGCATAACATCAAACATTTTCTTTGATTTCCGGTTTTGCCTTTAAAGATGAGGATGCCTTGGTCTCTTCCCTTGATGTTGCAGGGTCCTTCTCAATACCCAACTTGGTGGGTTCTTGGTCTTCCTCAATCTCTATGTTCATTTGGACCTTCTTGGGTTGCTTGGGTGGATCCACCAATGGTCTTCCACTCCTCGTAGTCACAACTGATGCATTCTCCACATTACCCTTAGGGTTAGGTATTGTGCCACTAGGAAGCTTCCCAGTCTCATGAATCTTGCTCATGAAGTCCACAACTTGGCCCATCTGTTTCTTAAGATCTGCAATATCCTTAGTGTGGGTCTGTTGTCCTTGAATCAAAGCTTGAGTAGAGTTTGTCAAGGCTTGGGTGGAACTAGTCAAGGCTTCCAACGTTTTGTCATAATGAGACATTGAAGGTCCTGAGTTCTGTTGAGGCGGAGGCATGGAGGGCCTTTGAAAAGATGATCCTTGGAATGAAGGCCCTTGAGGACGTTGGAAGTTCCCACCAAGAGGATTCTGAACATTATCATTGTTGGTCCACTTGAAGTTGGGATGATCCCTCCATCCTGGGTTGTACGTATTGGAGTAAGGATCATGTCTAGGACGTTGAGGTCCTCCTTGGTATCCTCCTTGATATCCTCCAATAGCATTTGCAGATTCCCATCCTCCATTCTCATTAAGTTGAGGGCACTGATCTGTAACATGCCCTTGCATAGAGCATACCCCACAAGCTATTGTTGCACTTGGTCCCTTGGAACTTACCACTTGATTCATGAGTAGAGTAAGCTTATTCAGTTGGTCCTCAATTGCAGTATTCTTGCTCATCTCATGCACCCTACGAGTAGAGTGTCCTACCCCCTCATATTGTTGAGAGTTCAAGGCACGATTAGCTATCAGCTCCTTCCCAACTGTAGGGGACTTATCCACAAAAGCTCCTCCAGCTGCAGCATCCAACATTTGCCTTTCCAAGGGTAAGAGTCCTTCATAGAAACATGTGAGTAGGGTCTCATCCTTCATCTGATGTTGAGGACATTGTGCAAGTAAGGAATTGAACCTCTCATAGTAAGCAGCATAGGACTCATCATGGGCTTGCTCTATTCCACTGAGCTTCTTCCTGAGTGTGATGACCTTAGAAGCTGGGAAGTATTTCTCCAAGAAGGCCTTTCTCATTGTTTCCCATGAGGTGATACGTCCTGCAGGGAGTTCATATAGCCAATCCTTGGCTCTATCAGCTAGAGAGAATGGAAATGCTCTCATCTTAAGAAGGTTCTCATCTGCCCCTTGTGGTTGCATGTTTGCACAAACAGATTGAAATTCTCGAACAAGCTTGTTAGCGTCCTCCATATTAAGTCCATGGAAGATAGGGAGCTTGTGCAACAAACCACTCTTTAGCTCAAACTCTGCTTGTCTTCCAGCTGCAGGGGGAGGGTATACTATGCCTGTAGGGGGTCCTCCTTCAACAGTTGCAGTGGAAAGTTCCCTAATAGATGCCATTCTCTCTTTTTCGACTTCTTCAGGTGGTGGTGAAGGTGGTGGTGTAGAGTTGGACGAAATCACAGGTGAAGGTGAACGTGAAGGAGGAGATGGACTTGGTGTAGGTGATGTAGACTCCTCAGAACAGTAGGTCCTCTTCCCTTGTTCGTTAAAGATGTACCCTCTGTGTGTCGAAGGGGAAGGGCTTGTCTGCTCAAGAAGTGAAGGACCCTTCAAGCGAGCGAGCCTTGCTTCAATTTCCTTTAGTGTAGAGGATCTAAAAGGCTCGGTCATTCATAGGAATCCTGAACATCATCAAAATTCAAAGAAGTTAGCAAAGTATAAAGTGAGTTAATTACAAATTAGTGATTTATACATCAACCTTACTATTCACGAGTCACTATTCACAAGTTACTATTCACGACTTTACTATTTATGATTTATACAAGTATAAAGAGAAGTATAAATTAAAAACTATCCACAATCTTTTCACAAATAAACCACGTAAGAAGTTTAAACAAGTAAAAAAAAAAAAAATGTACAAAACAACACAATTTACAAGTGGAGGTTATGTTCAAGTATCTTATTATCTTTACAAAATAAAGTTAATATCTCAATTGATTACAAGTTGTAAGTCGAGCCCAATAGAAACCACTACTATTGGTGAGATACGATCTAGGGATAGTCGCCTAGACATAAGTCACTTCCCTTTGTTTCAGAAGGCTAGATGGCCAGATTAAGAGGTAAGTGAGAGGGAGGACTCATTTTGGTGACACTACGGAGGCTACTCCCTCATTGAGGTTTAGGCCCCTATTGGCTACTCCCACATTGTGGTTTACGCACGGTCTATAGTATCTCTGAGATCCAATTGAACCCATCACCCAGGGTCTCAACCTAAGACACCACCTATATGCCCCTTACTCAGCTTGAAAAGAACTCATGTGTTAGACAGTTCTCCAAATGTTAATAAAAGCCGCCCTCAACCTCATAAGACCTCAGAAAGGCACTAATGAAGGGTTAAGGCCAATATTAACAAAAGGGCCCTTATCTACTCATACGAATTTACACACTTATAATAAATCAAGAATTTAACAATATTTATAATTAATTCTTTACATTTCCTTTGTTTAACAAGATTAGACACCATTTACACAAAACTTTCACACAAACAAACAAAACGTCACTATTCACATCTAATTATCTACTTTTTTTTTTTTTTTTTTTTTTTTTTTTTTTTTCACGAAATTAAGTAAAATTACTTCTATTCTTTCCTTTTCTTTACAATTATTTTCAACACTTAGGTACGGGAACAGGGAGTCTCGATGTGCAATGGGGCTGAAACAGCTACCCTTTTCAAGACTATGTTTAATCCAATATACCTTAGGTGCATCACAACATTTTCTTTTGTTATAAATACCATTGATTTCGAATTAAATTCCAAGCGGTAAATCAAGTGGACGTGCGGCCCAAGTATAATCGTCAAGACACTAAGTCTCTCCTACATCCTTTGGGCAACCTTACTGAAATGGCCAGGTAGGGGAGGGCGACCACGAGAGGTAGAATCCATTTTGGCATGAGCTACTCCCACATTGTGGTTTAGGCTCATTTGCACGCACTTCTGGATTCAAGAACCAGTCATGAGCGTTGTCCCCTTCCTAGACACCATCCCACATAGGCTATACTTACTTGGATATAAAAGGTCCTAAGTGTGAAGACAGTTCAATGAATGTTAATAAAGGCCGCCCTCAACCTTAAGGGACCTGGACTAGGTACCAATAAGGGGTTTAGGCCAATATTAATAAACACGACTTCACCTATTCCTTCTTTAATTTACAACTCACAATTAAAATTCGTATTCAACAATATAAATAATCAACCTAAGTAATTAATCTACTAATTTTCGACAATTATCAACAAAATAATTAACAAGTAATTTTTTTTTTTTTTTTTTTTTTTTCGGTCACAATATAAACAAAACACATATTATTCACAATATGACAAATGATTTTTCAATCCCCGGCAACGGCGCCAAAAATTGATGTCGCTTTTGTTGAGCGACCAATTTAACCCTGAAATGTCATTAGTAGTATAAAGTAAATAGGGATCGTTCTATTCCGGGGATTGAGGGTACACCTGTCATTATCAAACAATTAAACAATTAAAATTAAAACAAAGTATAATATTTACAAATATATGACAAAATATATACATATTTACGAAAATGGGGGGATATTTTTGATTTTGGTTTTCTTTTTCGAAAATAAAAGCTAAGCTAACAAAATAATTAAAATGCAAAAACATAAAAATACAAATGAAATGCAAGAACAAAGATCAAAGTCGAAACTCATGATTAAAATTAATTCAAGTTCATCATTGTTCATCATAGTCATGCAAGAGGAGTTGATCATGTGAAACGTTCAAAAGCAAACAATTTCCCATATTTTACTTTCAATGCTAATTTACCTAAGTGAAAGCACCTAGATTAATTCTATCAAACATGCAATCAAGCCCTAGAAAGCTAGTCAATCATGTCATGTTTAACGCAATAAACACCTAGAAAGGCTATCAACTCAAATGCGCAACTTAGTATGAAAAAGTCCACCTAATTGCAATCTTCTTTGATTAAATTCGGTTTTTGTACAAAACCTTTACTACTTATCGATTCAAGAACACAAAACCAAAAAGTTGATTCATGTTCTCAAATTCGTAGCACCAATTATATCAAAACCCTAAGTGTTTGCAACCACATAAGATTAAAATACAAAAGTTATCTATCATGCAAATTTAATCAAACACTCACACAAAAGCAACCATAAATCGCAATATATGAATCTGAAAATTAACAATTAATCATAAAATTTCAGAAAACAACACTTGTTCAAACATGTGTGTCAACTAGGGCAAAACCAACGAAAATTACAAAGCAAAGGTTACAAGGAGAATCGGATTACACCGTGATGAAGATGAGATGAATGAAGTGATGAATGGTCTCTTGAATTTCGAAAGCAATCTTCAAGGATGGTGATGGATGATGTGCACGGCTTGTCCTCTTCTTCCTTGGCCTTGCTTGAACTTCGTGGTTGCCCTAGAGGATGGAGAAGAGCACGGCTAAGCTAGAGAGAGTTTTCTGATTTTTTTCTCAAAGTGTAAACGCAAAAGTGGGAACTTGGGACTTCTTGACGTTGAAAGAAGAGATGAATATATAGGGGACGGCTTCCTTTGTTCTCCAAGCCGTGTAACCCTAGTAATCTCACGGCACAATGATATAACTCCACATAATTTCCTCCAATGCTTGCTTGCCACATAAGCCCTATGAGGTGGTGCAACCAATCACAAAATTCCATTTAATTCCCTAAATAATTCTTGCCGAAATTCCCTTGATAATATTCTGATTTTTCTCTTTTATTTCGGCCAAAACTCTTTAGGGAATATAGGAATGTATCTAGACTTCTTTTGAGCTTTTCTTGGTCTCCACACATATTTTCTTTCCTTAAAACTCTCTAGATAATATCTTTGCCGAATTCTCTAGGGTTTATCTTTACTTTGCACGGCTCATTCCTTCTTTTCCTCTTGGCTTGGACGGCTAGGAGTCTTCTAGGGTTTATCTTTTGATTTATTTCCATAAAAATAGCCCTAGAAAATCTCCATAGAAAATCTTCTTTATTTTCTGATTTTTTTGGACGCCTCTTCCTTGTTTCTCTCATGCAATTTCACGGCAAACATATCTTTAGGGCTAGGGTTTGCGTCACAAACCCTAGTGTCATGGGCTTTGATGGGCCATTATCCAATTTGCCGAAAATCCAAAGAGTTCTTGGGCCTCGTTGCTTCATCTTCAAGCCTTCTCATTTTCCAACGCAAAACACATTATTTTTCCATTTCTTTTTCATGGTTGCGTTGGAAACTTGCTAGGGAAGCCTTCCTCCATTTCGTAGGATTTCCTGGTTGGACTAGGAAAGCTTATTTCTTCATTTCTGCTCAAATGTGTGGGCCAATTTCTCTCAAGTTCGTTCGTCTTGATGTTCGCAAGCTCCTCTTTCCATTTGTGCGTTCATTTCCACTTTCTAGCTCGGAGGTCCTGAAAATAGAAACTATACTTAAAATAGAAACTTTCTAAAAAATGAAAATAGAAACTTACTAAAAATGAAAAATAGAAACTTTCCTAAACTGAAAAATGGAAACTTGCCAAAAATGAGAAATGAAAACTACAAAAATGGAAACTTTCTGCAATAAGGAACTTTCCCAATCAAAGAATGGAAACTTTCCAAAACAGGGATTTTTCAAGGAAATGGCGCAGAAAAATGTAGGGAAATGCAGTTAAAACGTCGCATTAAAATGCTCCTATCAAGAGGTTGATAAAGCCAAGGTTGATATTGTGCGTCACTTACCCTCTCCCACTTCTGTGAGAGAGATTCGTTCTTTCCTTGGCCATGCAGGTTTTTATAGGAGGTTCATCAAGGACTTCTCTCAGATTTCGAGACCCTTATGTCAACTACTCCAGAAGGATGTGCCCTTCCACTTTGACAAGGAGTGTCAAGAAGCTTTTGACAAGCTTAAGGAGTTGTTGACATCTGCCCCCATCATGTTACCTCCAGACTGGTCCTTGCCCTTTGAGTTAATGTGTGATGCCTCTGACTACGCAGTTGGAGCTGTTTTGGGGCAAAGGAAGGACAAGCTACCCTATGCCATCTACTACGCCTCAAGGACTCTCAATGATGCACAAATGAACTACTCCACCACAGAGAAAGAGCTCCTTGCAGTTGTCTTTGCCCTTGAGAAGTTTCGCTCTTATTTACTTGGTACCAAAGTTACTATCTTTACTGACCATGCAGCTTTAAAATACTTGATGACCAAGAAGGAGGCGAAACCAAGGCTCATCAGATGGATCCTACTCTTGCAAGAATTCGACGTGGAAATCAAGGACAAGAAGGGTAGTGAGAACGTGGTAGCTGACCACTTGAGTCGCTTGGTGCATGCAGAAGATCATCTCCCTCTGGTGGAGACATTTCCAGATGAGCAACTCTTTGGACTTCAGGTAAGTGAACCATGGTATGCAGATATTGTGAACTATATTGTGTCTAGGAAGATTCCTGATACCATGTCACGTGCTCATAGAGATAGGCTTAAGAAAACTGTTAAGCACTATGTTTGGGATGAACCTTACCTATGGAAATATTGTTCTGATCAATTGATTAGAAGATGTGTGCCTGAACATGAACATGATGCGCCTGAAAGCAAGCGCATAATTTAACCCTGAAATGTCATTAGTAGTACGTAATAAATAGGGATCGTTCTATTCCGGGGATTGAGGGTACACCTGTCATTGTCAAACAATTAAACAATTAAAATTAAAACAAAGTATAATATTAACAAAGATATAACAAAATATAAAAGGGGGGATTTTGTTTTTGGTTTTTCGAAAATAAAACTAAGTTAACAAAACAATTAAAATGCAAAACATAAAAATACGAATGGAATGAGAGAACAAAGATCAAAATCGAAACATATGATTAAAATTGATTCAAACCCTAATATTGTTCATCTAAGTCATGAGAAAGGAGTTGATCATGTGAAACATTCGAAAGCAAATGAATTCCCATTTTTTACTTTTCAATGCTAATTAACCTAAGCGAAAGCACCTAGATTAATCCTATCAAACATGCAATCAAACCCTAGAAAGCTAGTCAATCATGTCATGTTTAACGCATTACACATAGAGAAAGGCTATCAACTCAAGTGTACAACTTAGTATGGAAAAGTCCACCTGATTGCAATCCTCGTTAATTAAATTCGATCTTTGTACAAAACCTTTACTACTTTGATTCAAGTTTACTGATGTCGCTTTTATCGAGCGACCAATTTAACCCTGAAATGTCATTAGTAGTACGTAATAAATAGGGATCGTTCTATTCCGGGGATTGAGGGTACACCTGTCATTGTCAAACAATTAAACAATTAAAATTAAAACAAAGTATAATATTTACAAAAATATAACAAAATATATACATAATTACGAAAAAGGGGGGATTTTTGGTTTTTGGTTTTCTATTTTCGAAAATAAAAGCTAACTAAATAATTAAAAACGCAAAAACATAAAAATATAAATGGAATGTAAGAACAAAGATCAAAGTCGAAACTCATGATTAAAATTGATTCAAGTTCATCATTGTTCATCATAGTCATGCAAGAGGAGTTGATCATGTGAAACGTTCAAAAGCAAACAATTTCCCATATTTTACTTTCAATGCTAATTAACCTAAGCGAAAGCACCTAGATTAATCCTATCAAACATGCAATCAAACCCTAGAAAGCTAGTCAATCATGTCATATTTAACGCATTAAGCACCTAGAAAGGCTATCAACTCAAATGTGCAACTTAGTATGAAAAAGTCCACCTAATTGCAATCTTCTTTGATTAAATTCGGTTTTTGTACAAAACCTTTACTACTTATCGATCCAAGAACACAAAACCAAAAAGTTGATTCATGTTCTTAAATTCGTAGCACCAATTATATCAAAACCCTAAGTGTTTGCAACCACATAAGATTAAAATACAAAAGTTATCTATCATGCAAATTTAATCAAACACTCACACAAAAGCAACCATAAATCGCAATATATGAATCTGAAAATTAACAATTCATCATAAAATTTCAGAAAACAATACTTGTTCATACATATGTGTCAACTAAGGCAAAACCAACGAAAATACAAAGCAAAGGTACAAGGAGAATCGGATTACACCGTGATGAAGATGAGATGAATGAAGTGATGATGTGGTCTCTTGAATTTCGAAAGCAATCTTCAAGGTGGAGGGTGGATGGTGTGCACGGCTTGTCTTCTTCTTCCTTGGCCTTGCTTGCACTTCGTGGTTGCCCTAGAGGATGGAGAGGAGCACGGCTAGTCTAAAGAGTTTTCTGAATTATTTTCTCAAAGTGTAAACGTAAAGAATGGAACTTGGAACCCCAAAACGTTGAGAAGAGGGGAGGTTATATAGGGGACGGCCAACTTGCTCTCCAAGCCGTGTAAACCTTATGGAATTAATCTGAAAATTCCACATAATTTCCTCCAATAATATCTTGCCAAATAAGCCCTATGAGGTGGTTCAACCAATCACAAAATTCCATTTAATTCCCTAAATAATCTTGCCGAAATTCCCTTGATATAATTCTGATTTTTGTAGTTCAATTCGGCCAAACTTCCTTTAGGGAATTAAGGAATGTATCTAGACTTCTTTTGAGCTTTTCTTGGTCTCCACCTTTTTCTCTTTCCTTTTATTTCTCCCTTGAATATCTCCTTGCCGAATTCTCTAGGGTTTTCTTTTAATTCACACGGCAACTTCCTTCTTTTCCTCTTGGCTTGGACGGCAAAAGATATTCTAGGGTTTATCTCTTGATGAATTTCCATAAAAATAGCCCTAGAAAATCTCCCTAGAAAATCTCCTTTTAATTTCTGATTTTCCACGTCATTTTCCTTGTTTCTCTCTTCATTTTGGACGGCAAACATCTCTAGGGTTTCTTCATTGCGTCACAAACCCTAATTGCATGGGCTTTGTGGGCTTTTGATCCATTTGCCGAAAATCCAACAAGTCTTGAGAGTTCTTGGGCCTCCATGCGCCACCTTTGTGCCATGTCATCATCTAGAGTCTTCAAGAAGCTTCTCTCATGCCATGTCACTTCATTAATTCGATCTCCATTCATGGTTGGCTCAAAAGTCTTGTTTTGGCAAGCTTTCCTTTTCTGGACAGGGTTTCCTGGTTGGACCAGGAAAGCTTCATTTCTTCATTTCTGCTCATTTGTGCTTCCCTTTGTACTTCATCTTGTCTCCCTCCAACGTTGGCTAGCTTCTCTCTCCATTTGTGAGCTCGTTTCAGCTCATTTGTGACAAGGACCTGAAAATAGAAACTAGTAAGAAAAATAGAAACTTTCCTAAAATGAAAAGTGGGAAACTTTCTAAAAATGATAAATAAAAACTACAAAAATAGAAACTTTCTACAAATAGGAACTTTCCCAATCAAAGAATGGAAACTTTCCTAAACAGGGTTTTATTAAGGAAATAACGCAGAAAATGCAGGGAAAAGCAAGTAAAACGTCGCATTAAAATGCTCCTATCAAATTCCCCCACACTTAGCTTTTGCTAGTCCCTTAGCAAAATCACACTAAGACACACACTAAGACTCAACGAAAATTAAAGACTTGACACGAAACAGACTCTATAGCCCTTCAACTTTTTGTCTCAGCAATCTCTTACTTTCACAACACCAAGATTAGCACTTCACCAAGAATAAATGTTTAGGCATTCGAGAGTTAATTAAAACACATAATCTTCACATACACAAGTAGGACTTGGTTGTAACAATGGTGATGGGTTCTGTTAAGCATGTTTCAGACAAGTATGATTCAATCCTCACAAGGCATATCCACTCTTTCTTCTCTCAGAATTCAAGGCAATGCTTAAAAGCTTATACACTCAAGTATATGTGAAAGATAGCAAGTATATCACATAATGTAAGAAACGAAAGCACATGTATAATTTTCTTTAAAGATCTCATGAAGGATACCAACTACTTGCACAGATGGACCCAAGCCATAGGTTCAACTCTTGTAACTCATCTCCACATCAAGGGCTGTCCCATCTTAAGGATCAAGAAGGTCTTTTCAAGGGTTGTAATGGGTTAAGGCTCAAGGTTTTAAGAAATGAAGGGTAAGGATTTATCAAAGTGTCCTAAAAACCTAGCAGAGCACATGTAAATGTAGAGACCACAAGAAATCCACCAATGCATTGCAAAAACGTCACTTCCCCTAGAGGTAACATAAAAGGGGCCTAGTGTCTTCATGTTGGGCCCAATCTTCATTGTAAACTTCCCCTGAACTACAGTGAATGGACAAAGGTCAAATTTTTCTTTAATAGGCCTTCATTTCAAAGTAAACTCCAAAATCACTAAGTATGGGGGACTAAAATCCATAAATATTTCTTTCTTTTCTTTTCTAGCCGTACATTTTTTCTCTTCTTTTCATTTTTCACGGCTTTCACATATTTTTTTTTTTTCTTTATGGACAAGTCTACCCCCACACTTGAACTTTAACCTCTTCTCAATTTTCCTCCTTAGCATCAAACCCATGTAGTATGTCTCAAAAGATAGCTCCACTAAGTTCTTAGAACAAAGGGTAGGGTTGTTACTATACTAAGCTTCATGGTTAAGGATTTTAGGGTGATGAACGAAAAGGCTTAATGTAGGCTCAAAGGGGCTAATCTAGGGGAGTCCCACGACGGGCACAAATGGGGACACAAGTTTATATGGCAATGGTGGTAATTCCTAGGATGCCTCTATCCCTTCCAGAATCAGGGCCATGTATTGATATAACGTCTCAACAAGCACAAGAGTGAATTCTAGCATTCTCTAGTCCATCAAACTTAATCTATGGCAAGCAGTCAATCAAATGAAAGAATAATGAGATCATCAAAACATCGCCAAGAAAATAAGAATATATTTTTCATTTTACTCCAAGAAAAAGGGACATGGGCTCAATTATCTCACATGGGTTTTTATGAATCAAAACTCATCTTAACATGCTCATATTTTCTGTACCAAAGTTTCGAAATCCATATCCACTACACATGCATATATATCTCATATATCTCAATTAACCAAAGAATACCATTTTAAAATCATCTCAATTTTGTGATCCTCTTTTAATCATGATTTCAGAGATATAGAATCATCCTAGATAGTTGAAAGGGCATCCTAAGACTCAAAACAAAAACAAAAGCAACGAAAATTTTTTTAAAATTTTTGACATTTTTCACTTTTTTTTGTATTTTTCAATATATGTGACTCAAAATATGACTCAAGATAAAAGTGTAAATCCCTTCCCCCACACTTAAATATTGCATTGTCCTCAATGTAATCAATAAAAAGCATGCAATGGAACACTTAAGCATATAGGGATGAAATTTACGAAAATAATACTAAATTCAAAAAGCAAAAACGAAAAATAAAAGATAAGGATAAAGAAAGCAAATCTGATTTGCATGGGTTGCCTCCCAAGTAGCGCTTGGTTTTAACGTCTTCTCAGCCTAGACGTGGTTTCCTCTTCTCCTCAGTTGGTGGAACCTTCAAAGCCTCCCTTTGGGTTTGGAATTGTGTTGCTCGGAAGCTTACCACTCTCATGAAACTTGGTCATGAAGTCCACCACTTGTCCCATTTGCTTCTTGAGCTCTGCAATGTCCTTGGCATTGGTCTGTTGTCCTTGAAGCAAAGTCTGTGTGGCACTAGTCAATGCCTGAGTAGAATTAGTCAATGCCTCTATCGTCTTATCATAGTGAGAATTGGGATTCCCTACATTGTGTTGAGGAGGCATGTAAGGTCTTTGATAGGGAGGTCCTTGAGGACGTTGGAAACTGCCACCAAGAGGGTTCTGAACATTTTCATTGTTGGTCCACTTGAAGTTGGGGTGGTCCCTCCATCCAGGGTTATAGGTATTCGAATATGGATCATACCTTGGACGTGGGGGACCCCCTTGGTTCCCTTGATAGCCTCCTATAGCATTCACAGACTCCCAACCACCATTCTCACTCAGTTGAGGACATTGATCCGTAGGATGTCCTTGAGTAAAGCATACCCCACAAGCAGAGGGTCCTCCATGGCCTTGAGTAGTAGCCACCTTGTTCACAAGAAGGGTGAGTTTGCTCAATTGATCCGCAATGGCAGGACTAGTGCTCACCTCATTTACCCTACGAGTGGGTTGTCTCACACCCTCATACTGTTGGGAGTTTAGGGCACGATTAGCTATAAGTTCCCTCCCAACCGCAGGTGACTTATCCACAAAAGCTCCACCAGCTGCAGCATCCAACATTTGCCTTTCCAAGGGTAAGAGTCCTTCATAGAAACATGTAAGTAGGGTCTCATCCTTCATCTGATGTTGAGGACATTGTGCAAGTAAGGAATTGAACCTCTCATAGTAGGCAGCATAGGACTCATCATGAGCTTGCTCTATTCCACTAAGCTTCTTCCTAAGTGTGATGACCTTTGAAGCTGGGAAGTATTTCTCCAAGAAGGCCTTTCTCATTGTTTCCCATGATGTGATACGACCTGCAGGAAGCTCATATAGCCAATCCTTGGCTCTATCAGCTAGAGAGAATGGAAATGCTCTCATCTTAAGAAGGTTTTCATCCGCCCCTTGTGGTTGCATGTTTGCACAAACAGATTGGAATTCTCGTACGTGCTTGTTAGCATCCTCCATATTGAGGCCATGGAAGATAGGGAGCTTGTGCAACAATCCACTCTTAAGCTCGAACTCTGCTTGTCTTCCAGCTGCAGGGGCAGGGTATACTATGCCTGTAGGGGGTCCTCCTTCAACAGTTGCGGTGGAGAGTTCCCTAATAGATGCCATTCTCTCTTCTTCGACTTCTTCAGGTGGTGGTGAAGGTGGTGTAGAGTTGGACGAAACCACAGGTGAAGGTGAACGTGAAGGCGGAGATGGACTTGGTGTAGGTGATGTAGACTCCTCAGAAAAGTAAATCCGCTTCCCTTGCTCGTTAAATGTGTACTCTTTGTATGTTGAAGGAGAAGGGCTTGTGAACTCAAGGAGTGAAGGACCCTTCAAACGAGCGAGCCTTGCTTCAATTTCCTTTAGTGTAGAGGGTCTAAAAGGCTCGGTCATTCATAGGAATCCTGAACATCATCAAAATTCAAAGAAGTTA